>NW_010329268.1:0-9551 GCF_000700745.2 Antrostomus carolinensis | reverse complement strand
TATACACACCTGACTCCTGAATTATACTTTTGTTTATGCATTACAGTTAGTCCATCTTAAAAAAAAGCACACAATGAAACTTACTGGGTTATAAGCACCAAACATAGTGAAAAAATCACCCAATAAAATGTGTGTAGTTATTGTAACAATTTGATAGTTAACATTTGAGTTTTACTAATTTCTTCACCTTTTGTGTGGTGAAGGTTTAATGATTCTATACTGTGTTTATGGTAATCCAGCTTGTACTAACTTGTACAAATTTTCAAATTTGCTAGTCATTCTTAATTTTCTCAAGTAAGTGTAGGGGGGACAGTTCTACTAAGACATTAGAGGAGCTGCTGCATTCATATGAGCTGGATGCTTTTTTCATTTTCTTTGAATTTACTCAGAACAACCTTTTTATTTTATTTACTTCTTCTTTGTTCTGCTCATTTATTTTGAAGTGTTCTTTATATTTATGACTTGTGAAGCTTTCCCCCCTCCATTTTTCTAGTGATTTATCATCTCTGTCATTCAGTGTCTTCTGTAGCTCTCTAGACTTTTACTGCTTCCAATAATAAGTCTGTTTTCCATAATAGCACTAGCTTGAAGAAGTGAATATGAATACTAAAAATAATAAACGAGAAAGGCTTACCTCCTTAGGTACTGCTTATTCATCTTCTCAAATGTGACATCTGTGCCCAGAGTGGCTTAAATTCTGGCATGTATTACACAAGATCACTGTTAACTGACTGTAATAAATTGATATTTTTTGACCAAAACTTTGGGTTTTGTTTTTGGTTTTGTTTTTTTTTTTTCTTCTGAAGGTATATAAATTTATCAAGAAAAGAAAAAAACAAAAAAACAATGAAACACACATACACACACAACCACAAAACATGCAATACTACCTTTGTCTATGGGTATTTTAATAATAACAAGGGACCAGGGACTGATCACTGGCCCCAGGGTGAAATGGCATTGATGAGGCTGTGATTAGCTGGTCATTATTTTTCTCTATAGTAAATTTGTCTCAGAGTGACCTAGATGAAGTAATTGCAAAAGGAAGCAGATAGTGAGCTATCAGTTCAATACTGTGCTTGCTCTTGGCAATCTTTCACTTAGCAGGATAGAAAAATTCATATTACATGTTTATGGGACAGGAAGTTCCCTGAATCATGAAAAAAATGGAAGAAAAGCCTATTCTCCTATATCTCAAATGAAGGCCCTAACCTTGGTCCAGCCCTTGGACAAATTTTGAATAACTTGAATAATGAATTTTATTTTTTTCCTCTTTTTTTTTTCCTAGAGAATAAAGATGTTATCATTGTCTGTCAGTTGGTCTTATACACATACATGCCCACCTATGCACACACACATGCCACATAAGTACAGGACAATGTAGACTCTCAAGACTCCAGGCTACTGTAGGAGCAATGGGGAATGAAGGAATGCTTTATCTGGACAAGCATCAGCAGAATTCATGCAGAGCAAGATTAATCTGACTAAATGTATGAGATTGGTTGATCTTGGCTGGATACCAGGTGCCCACCAAGATTTCTCGCCAGGGCAAGGGAGGAGAAAATAAGATGGAAAAATCTCGTGGGTCAAGATAAAGACAGTTCAGTAAAGCAAAAGCAAAGACCACACACAGAAACAAAGGAAAACAAAAGATGTATCCTCTGCTTCCCATCAACAGGTGATGTCCAGCCATTTCCCAGGAATTAGGACTTCAATACACATAGCTGTTGTTCTAGAAGATAAACAGAATAATAATGAATGCCTCTCCTCCTCCTTTCTTCTAGCTTTTATTTCTGAGAGACATCATATGGAATGGAATATACCTTTGGTTCATTTGGGTCAGCTGTCCTGGCTATGTCCCCTCCCAAAACCTTACCAACCCCAGCCTACTGGGGGTGGGGGGAAATGTTGGAGAGACAGCCTTGGTGCTGTGCTAGCACTGCTCAGCAGTAACTAAAACACTAGTGTGTTATCAACACCCTTCTATCTACCAATACAAAACACAGCACTATAAAGGTTGCTATGGGGAAAATTAACTCTATCTCAGCCAGACTCAATACAATGCAAAAGTCTTTATCAGATATGTCAGTCAGTCTTTTTTCCATAGCTAGTGGAGAGAAATAAGCACTTCTAAGATGTGATTCATTCTAAAGAAGATATCTAAAATATATCACAGTTATCTTCCCCTATAAGTAATTAATTCTCTCCGTTGCCTGTGAGAGGTGGTTGGGGTGATTGATTCAGGTACAGTAACCTATTTTATAGGTGAAATGAACTCTATCTTCACTGTAAGAGTTAGGACAGTAAGGGATCCTTATTCATAACTTCTTTATGTTTTTCATAGTTACCTCTAATTGAAGACAGAATATTTTTGTAATACTGTTCTAAAAAATAATGGCTCTGGGTCCTGTGACTCAACCTGCCTGTTAACATTGTGGGATCTCAAATCTTTGGTATATACTGAGGACAAAAGAGGTGACAACTTCATACTTTTACTTCTTTATTAGTTAATTACATTTCATTAGTTCTAGGATTATGGTTTTATTTTTATTTTCCTTTGTTTATTTAACATAATGAACAGCCGCCTACTGAAAAAAATACCTACAGAATAAGGAATAACTCTGCGATAGAGCTGGGCCCATTAACACAAGTAAAGTGGTTTTGTTCACTAAACTAGCCATCTCAGGAACATTTTGAGAAGTAATTCACGTTGAAGGAGGTTTGGATAATTTTCTTACTCATTATTGACTAAAAATAGAATTTTGAATCATACAGAGCTCTGTTAGAGACCTTTTTATACATCCTAATGATGCTGAGGATGTTCTGCTTCCACTGTTCATAAAAGCTTATGGGGAGGGAACAGGAGGGAGAGGAGGTGTCATGCTTCATTTTATATGAATGCTAAAAACTTGGAAGTGGACTGCTTAAAACTTGGAAATGCATAGAACTAGCCGACATGATCTGTCTTATTTTAGCAGAAAGTTATCTCAGAAATTAATACATTCATAATGTTACAGCTATCAGTATTATTTCTTCTTGTTAACCAGGACTGACCAGAGATAATATGTTTTGACATGGCCTACAGGAGAAATTTGCTAACTTTTTAGATTTCAAACTTTTTAGTTTTCTAACTTTTCAGTATGCAATAGTGCCTACTTGTTCAAGACACCGGCAAGAAAGGTTGTTTTCTGTCCCCTAAATTCTTAGAGAATCTACATTTTTCAGTTACATTTTTAAAAGGATACAAGAACAATCATTCCATATTTCTGCAGTGACTGTTCATGGATCACTTGCTCCTGGTAACTGCAAATCCAAACACTTCCTGCTACAAAAAGCACAAAGAATAATTCCATTAACTCCGACATTTGCTAATTCTGAGTCCTTACAGCTAATGTAACATTTTAATAAAACACTAAACTCATTTAGGAAGCAGCAGATAAATTTTGACCTCTCAAGCTTAGAGCAGACACTGAAACAGTGATATCAGGATGCTCATTTTGTTTGTCTGGGTGTTCTCCTGCTAGCTAGGGAAAGCATTCCCTTTTCCTGACTGTGGAAAGATGTTTGACTTCTGTGGTATGTTCAGCACAACAGGTTTGGTTTACAGTCTTGGATTAAATCTGCAGTGATCAAGCACAGAACTGCCCAGTAGGTATCCTCAAACAGCACTGAATAAATTATTTCCATATTTTATAATATCTTGTGACTTTTTTTTTATTGGACATTCTGCTGATTTTTACCCACAAACACTCAACCCTATCATCACCATAGTTGAACTCAATACAATCAAAACACTCTCTAATGTAGAGGGCTACCCAGCCGCCTCTCCTTCCTTGCCTATCCTGCCTGAAGGGTTTGTAGCCAACAATAACAGCACTGCAGTTATATGAGATGTCCCACCACGTTTCCATGATGGCAATAATATAATAGTTTTCTTGCTGCACAATGGCTTCTAATTCCTCCTGTTTGTTGTCCATGCTACGTGCATTGGTGTAGAGGCACTTCAGTTGGGCTACTGATCCCATCACTCTTTGGAAGGGGATAGTCTTAGTTCCTAAGTGACTACTTGCTGTTGTTTCTAACTCTTCAATAACCTTTGCATCTTTGCTGCCACTTGGAATAATATCCCCCACTTCCTCTGAGGCTGCAGATCTAAGAGCCTCACTAGCACACCATTGCTCAGACATTGGAGTGCCATCCCCAGGCCTATTTCCAGCAATCCTGATTTCACCACTCTCCTCCATTGAATCTAGTTTACAGCTCTTTTGATGAGTCCCTCTAACTTCATGGAAAGTATCCTTTTTCCCCTTGGACACAGGTACATCCTGTCATTTGCTAGCAGACCTGGTATTGTATAGGCCAACCCATGGTCAAAGATCCCAAAAATTTTGCTCCTCAGACCAGGCTTGGACCCAGGCATTTAATTCCTTTCTTTTTCTATTCCTCGCTTTTTCTATTCCTTGCCTCATCGTTCCCTGTGATAGGAATGACAGAGGAGAACACTACTTGTGCATCTGATCCCTTCAGCATTTGTCCCAGGGTCCTGAAGTCCCTCTTAATAGCTGTCGGGCTTCTTGTTATGGTATCAGCATTGACTACTTGGAAAAACAGTAATGGATAATAATCTGTGGGCCTTACAAGAGTTGGAAGTTTTCTTTCCACATCTTTAACCCATGCCCCAAGTAGGCAGCAGACTTACCTGTGAAAAGGGTCCAGTCTGCATATCAGGCCTCCTGTCCCCTTCAGAAGGGAGTCCCCCTATGACAATGATCCATCTTTTCTTCTTTACAGCTGTTGTGTTGCAGGGCTTAGGGTTCCTTAACCTTGTAAACGTTTCCAGGCTGTGGGAACCATCATCCACATTAAGGTAGGATTCCACTTGCAGAACTTCGTATCTGTTGTGCAAGGGAACCTGGGAGGCTGGGGTTGTCACAGGGAGGACATGCTTTCTGCGCTGGGCAGGAACCTGTTGTCATTTCCCCTTGCATCTTAAATTTCTCTGATCAGCTGTGTGGAGAGAGGATAGGGAGTCTCCTGATGCATGAGGCATGCCTGCCTGCTGGGTTTGAGAGCGGGTGTTGTTCCAATAGTTTATCTCCCACTCACGCTCCCTGATAGTCCTCAACCTACTCACGTCTTCCTGGAGTTCCATCACTAAGTGAAGGAGTTCCTTCACCTGGGCACGTCTCCCACAGGTGAATTCCCCACTAGCATCTGATAGTCTGATACCAGTGCAAGTGGGGCGCAGGCCCCGCAGGCTGACAACTGGGTAGCAGCACACACCCATTGGGGCTCCATCTGGAAGGCCACATCAGTCACAGCTGGTGCAGATCACGGAGAGGCCTTAGTGTTTGGGTGAGTAGACACCATGGTTTCCTGGTACTTCTGGCCAAGCACTACTGCCCTGCCCACATGCCTTTCCTGCACGCTCTTGCCTACTTGCCTTGCCTGCACAAATTGCCACCTTGCACCCTTCTGCCACTCCACACCCTGTTCTCTGCACTCCTGGTCGCTCATGCTCCCGAGGGGCCATTAAATCTCCTACAGTTGCACCTGGCAATGCCCCCACCACGTCAGCCCCTCTCGTGAGCTCAGCCACTCCTGAGGGGACTCTCTGTCCCCCCCCGCGGATTTCCCGGGCTCCAGGAGCCTGCCCTTTCCTTCTTGTTGCCACCGCTGTTCTCCTCTCTGACTGAGTGCAAATGCCAGTTTCACCGCATTTCATGTGACTTTTTGTCTAATTTGTATTCCAAGGTTAGTTAAACCAGTTTGGTCCTGTTCAGTAGTCAGTTACATTTGTGCAAAGTGAAAAGTTTGTTCCTTTACCATCTCTTGCTCATTTCCTTAAAATCTTTTTCCCTACGCACTTATTTTTGGCTTAACTTAGTTAAAAGTTTTAACTTCCAAAGCATTGAACAAGATGTCTGCCAAAATATATTAGTAGTATTATAGCCTTTCTGCAGCTATCTCTGCATATTTTCTGTTTGTTCATAAAGTTAGGAGGTTGTTGGTTTGTTTGTTTGTTTTGTTTGTAGCACCTAAGCTAATAAAGTCTGTTGCTTCCAAGTGCTGGTAGGGGTCTCTAGAGGCACATCATACAAGACAGGTTAAAAATGCAGAAGAGTCTACAATCTTACTTCATATTTATAAATTTTTACAGTTCAATGAGATACAACCATGGATTTTTGTAAGAGACAAAATTTATATTCTGCTTTCCGTACTTACAGATTTGACCTGCTCTTTTAGTTTGCTACCTTGAGGCTGTGATCTGTATATGCCAGCAGAGAGCAACCTAGTAGATGTAACATTTCTTCCAAATTTAACTGGGAGTTAACTGAAAACTACTGTTTTAATAATGTATCCATCTATCTATATATATATACACACATATACGTATAAACATTTCTAGAACTTTTGCCCTGTAGCAACAGGTACACTCAAGAGCCCACAGGCCAATTGATTTAATTCACTAGTTTTCTCAAAGGTCTTTCACTGGAGAGAAGCAGTGGTTTAAAAGTCTTCTACCAAGACACATCTGCTTAGCCTTGAGAAGTTATGCAAAGGTTAAGTATGAGTTCTTGAAAACTAGTAGCACTTACTGTGTCCTTAATGCCTGCAGATTCAGAGCTTGATCTTGAGTTGGTTTACAACCTGTGCCTGACTTCCTTTACCAGCTTTTAGCTTTTCAAAAGCTTTTAACAGCTTTACCTGGCTGCTATCTTTTTCTAATTCAGATTAAGAAATAGCCAATGCAGACAATCAGAAGAATTAGACATGATGCATATTCAAATCTACCAAATGAGGTGTTACTTGAATAGATTTTCAATATCAGTTGCCAAACATAGCTGGCTTTCTTGTTCTCTAATCCTCACCTCTTCCAACTGTTATTCTTTCCCCAAATCTTTAGCTTCTGTTACATCAGTCATATTTAACCTCACAGTTGCAGTTACTTCCTTCGTAATGGAAATATTTCTTACTCTAATCTCTGCTGCCCTGAATCTTTCAACTTCAATATTTTTTCTGTCGTACTGTTTGTGGCAAAGACTTCATGTCACAGACAGAAAAAAAAAAAAAGGATAACTGCCAGCTCTCTTTTTAGTGATTCTACTCCACCTAACCTCAGACAACAAGAGTCCTCCAGGGCCCCCTTTTTTTTTTTTTTTTTTTTTTTTTTTTTTTTTTTCTTAAACAGTTGCAGTCAGCCCTCGCTGTGCACACAAACTCAGCAGCTGCTTCTTCTAGACCCACTCATAACTCATGTCTATCTACTAACTTTACCCTACAAAAGTTAACTAATATGCTCATCACTTTCAATGTGAGAAGTCAGTTGCAAGCATTTGCAACAATTCCTTTAAAATGTTTTCACAGTTATTTTAATGCAATTTTCAGCCCCTCATTGACTCAAAGAGGTCCCTTGAGTATGACCTTTAATGAGTACATGTAAATTGGTTCAGATCACTTATACCCTAAGAGTGCCCCTTTTTTTCTCTTAGCTATAAATGGAATTTAGGATTACAAGCGTAGAGTTAAACATAATTATTGTGAACACCCTGGGCTTAATCCAATTGCATATGTATGGGCCTCTCCCTTTTCTTCCTGGCATGTGAAGTTTCTAGCTGCTATTTCTGGATGGTGCAAGTCTTCTACAATGAAATGCACCAATCTAAGCTGCTGACTTAGTTACACAAACCAAACTAAACTTTTCTGTTCAAGCCAGAAAATAATCTACTATTAATGATATTTAAACTGCTTCAGTTTACCTCTTCTGGACAAAGTTCTTGGTTAAAAAAGTCTCCTATAAGTCCTCTGCGACATTTCTACCAGTCTTAAGGGTGTGCATCAGATATTCTTGAGTTCCTCAGATATAGTACCAGATGCCCATGTTTCAGCACACTAATCAAGACCTGAGTGGGATTCAGTGTGAAATTAAAGTATCCAAATTTATGAGTGAAGCAAACCACTTGAATTAGGAGTCCAAATGAAGCTATCTGCAATGCAGTAATTGTCTAACTTTCCATTGCTGTCCTCAGAGGTCTTGAACTTATTTCATTTTTCCACATGGTATCTAGTGCCATTTGAGAGGTGTTAGGCAATCAAAAAAAAACTCATGGAATAGGTTGGCCTTACACAAGACCTACGGAATACCCATGAAGTTTTGCAGTGGAAGATGGAGATTAGTCAATATATTATATTTCAAATAGAACTAAACTTCTGTGTGTGTGGTCAAACTTTATCATCTTCCCAGTCAATACCATCACAGAATCTAAATCTGTCTACATTCCTGAAGAGACAAACTGAATCACACTCCTAAATTATATGTCAGTAGTCTTAAAAGTGATTATGTGAGTGTTTAAGTGACTGATTGGTAAAATGATTGAAAAATCAAAGGAATACAGTTCCTGTAGTTATTAGTAGTTCTATGGAATAAACAATGGTCTCAAAAAAGCAAAATAGTGAGTTGGATTTGGTTTGGATATTTTGTAATTAAATTTTATAAAAAGGTTCTTTTCATATAAATTGTTTTAAAAGCCTAGAGCTTGAGGATACTGTTAAGATCTGAAAAATGTGTCTAAAAATAGTTTATTCTGCAGGAATTAGAAAGATAACACAACAACTTCCTTGGGGAGAGACTGAGGAACCTTAAATGTTTTCTGCATTTTTGCCTGTTATATTTAAGCATGTAACATCCTTCATGGTTAATTCTGGGCATTTGAAGATGTGGTATTCAAGTGAACCAAATCTACAGCTGTGTTAAATTCTCCACAGTAAAAATAAAATCCATTAAAGCTGATAAAACCTTACTCTCCTTTTCCTAATACAGATCAAAGAAAAGGATACATTTTTGTGTTTCAAATGTTTGTATTTTAACAAGAATTATAACCTCATTTTTAACACCTCTTTTTAAATTATGTGACCTAGTGCAGAAAATAATCAAAGTGTCTTCACTGTTCATATTACCATTTCTTCTTGTTGATATTTTGTATATTTTTGCTGATGGCTCAGAAAATGCTGAAGTTAAATATAGCTACAAATCAAAGAGAGAATTTAGTTAAAGCAACAAAAGAAAGTCTTTATAACCAAGAGAAGATGCACCACATTAACTCCACCCATTCCCCAAGAGAAAGGGATAAAGATTACAAGTGTAATAGGGGCATTTCACCTGAAACCTCAATAGAATTAAAAAACAAAACAAAACAAACAAACAAACAAACAAAAAAAACAAAAACAAACAAACAAACAAAAAAAAACCCCCAAAGATTATGTTGTTCCTAATAAGAACATCTGAGTGATTTGGGAACTTATTCCTTATATAACATAGAATGGAATTTTTTTCTGTGCTTTGAAATTTCGAATCCTTAGGGTTTATCTAAACAATAATTAACCTCCATGGCAACTAGCCAGTTGCCATGGAGGTTAACTTCACAAAAAAAAAAACTTCACAAAATCCCCGAATCTTCAATAGAGAAACTAACTTTTTTTTTTTTTTCTTTATTTGAAGCAATTAAAAAGCAATATTAATCTTAAATTTAAGTGACAGTAGAGTAGTACAG
>NW_010329267.1:2212-5576 GCF_000700745.2 Antrostomus carolinensis | reverse complement strand
AATCTCACGGTCACATTTCATGCTACTGTGGCACAGGCTGAGAAGTTCATTCAAAAGTCCACTCTAATTTAAGGCTTACAGTTTAAGCCTTTGGATATCAGAGGGCAACCTCATTGCAGGCTGGACATAGTCCATCTGCCTCCGGTGGGAAAAGGACAGCAAGTGTCTGTATGTAGACAGTGACCTTGTTTTCTGCTCCTCCCTCACTTTCCTTACTGCACAACATCCCAACAGCCAGTTTCCACTCTTTACAAAGCACGGGATCAATTCTCTTAACAGCACTTTCATCTCTTCCCAAAGCTTCATTTTTATACTCACAACTTTTGATTGTTACCATTTGAGTTTATTCTCTGTTCATTGCACTGAACTTCAGCCCCAAAGTCTTAATACTGAGGATTCATTGTGCTCATTGCTGATAAAATAGGGCAACCTCACATGAAAGGAGTTTAGGGAAGTCAGGCTTCCAGAAAGCATCATGGGTTTAAGCTTTTGTAGATACAGCAACAAATAATTGCCGGAAGAAGGATGTGCTCACAGGCTCACAGGGGGTTTGTGCAGACCTGGAAGCATGTTTCCTCAGCGAGGAAAGCCAGGGAAGGCGGGTGAGTCGAGCTAAAGGAGGTTTACATAAAAGAGAGGCATTGTCTCCCAAGATTGGGAGGCATTCTCCTGACCCAAATACAGCCTGTTTGCAAGGAAATAGATTCAGTCAGGGTTAAAGAACAGAAAAATATAATTAAAGTTATTCAGCCTGTGTCTTACAATTTCCATTCTCCAGCGGAGAAACCCTCAGATCAGAGCACCCTTCCATGGTTTCATTCCACCACAGCTTCCTGTTTCAAATTTAAAGCTGGTTTATTGTCAGTCCAGAAGTAAAAGAATCTTCGTTCAAGGTTAAAAAAAAAAAAGGTGAATTTGATTTTCTTTCCCCAGATTTTAGGCAAGTTTTGTGTTCTTTGAAGTTACTTAACCTGAAACCCCCAAAGCAGGAAGGCACAAGCCCTTAGTCTGACTCTCACCATGAAGTCCAAACCCTCCTGCACAACATCAGTGGGAGTTTCTGCTACAAATAGCAGCAGTGCAGGGTTGAATGGTGAGTGTGTGTGTGTGTGTGTGTGTGTGTGTGTGTGTGTGTGACCTCCTGTTGGCTGCTCCCAGTTTAAACGGGACATGAATATTCCTGTAGCAAAGAGTCACCAGAAAGCATTTACCTGACACAAAATCCTCATCGACAGATATCTGGTGGGTACTGAATCCTCACCCCACAAAAAGCCCCGAGCAGCATCTTCAAGCCACTGCCTGCTGCCAAGGCCTGACAGGTCCACCCTCCTCCCTCCTAGGCAGTTAGGACAGCCTAAGCCAGGGTGAAGTGTCCTGAAATCCATGAGGTTACACCTTGGTGACATCAGCCCAGAACAGAGCTCCACGCCTTTCACAGAATCCCAGAATTACCTGGGTTGGAAAAGCCCTTGAAGCTCATGGAGTCCAACCATGAACCCAACACTGACCAGTCCCCTATGACTAACCCATGTCCCTCAGCACTATGTCTACACGACTCTTCAGTCCCTCCAGGGATGATGTATCCAGGAGGAAATAAATTAGATGCTAAAACAAAAGAAAAATTATTTTTCCTTTTCTATCTCCTACCAAGAGCCTGGGATTTAACCATGAAGGAGAGTCAGATGCTCAAATATGCCCTCATTAAACAAAAGGTGTAAAAGTCTTTGCTTCATCCACTGTGCAGCTCTCACACTAAACACAGGGCAAAAGATTTTAATACCAAGCAGACACTCTGGTTATTCTCCAGTGCAGCTGCAGCTTCCTCCATCCAGGAAACTCCTCAGCTGCTTCATCATCATCCACCTCAGACCAAGCCCTGTGTCCCACCAGGAATCTATGGTTGGTGCTAAGCCATCTTGGTAGCACTGGCTTCTCTTTGTGCTCAAAACCTGGGGCAGCCTGTGTTGCTGTGTCACCCTTTCCTAGACCTTGACACTGAAATTAGGCTGGTGTTTCTCTTGAGAGTTGTCCAAATTTCAGTAGAAGAGCTGTGTTTCTTCTCCTCTGATGTAAAAGCTTGCTGTTACACTGGCCATTAATGACTACAACACTGTAGGACAACAAAGGTGAGGTTACACTAGGCTGATGCATAGAAAAATAATATATATATATATATATATTAAAAACTCGCTAGGAATAATCCAAAATTAATTTCCATTTATTATTAAGGCATCATTGTCGAAATGAAGACTTGTGAAAAGACTCTTAATTTAATGAAGTCCAAATAAAGAGGCTTAACGCTCAGATCTTTTAGTAAATCCTTAGAAGAACAGCCTATGATGAAAGAGTAAGCGCCCCAGGCGAGCAAACATCAAGTCAAATTAAAATGAAGCTCTTAAATAGATCAATGATCCCAGTGCAGAAAGTAGGTGACAATAAAGTGTGTTACAGCCAACAATGAAGACGTGAAAAAGGCTTTTATATAAAGGTCCAAGCTGAGGAGGCTGAACAACAACACAGCAAAGAGAATAAACATTTAATTAAGGTGATGACCTGAGTCCTGAAATTACATCCACTGGCTCCACGTTTGCGTGCGGTGAATCAGTTCTCCTCCTCGTTAAACTTGTGAGGTTTTGGAGTTTATTAGTAATCATGGAAAAAGTAGCATAAAATGTGACCAGCTTAATTTAGAATAAAGTCAATTAGCTAAATTACAATAAATAGTAAATTACAATAAATTAAGTTAATTAGGTCTCAGAATGAAGGGCCACATTCTTCCTTACGGATGCAGACACAGCCCCCGTGTCTCTATAGGGGCTCTGTCTGTATCCAGGGAAATGCTTCACGTGAAGGACACGTGTGGTCTCGGCGTTACCCATCCCTGAGCTCTTTTCTGGAGCGAGGCTTCATGGTTTGGCTGCACCCCCTTGATGTTCACGTTGCCCTCAGCAGCCACCATCCCAGTATTCAATAAAGAAGAGTGACGAATGCAGCAGGTTCAGTGACTTCTCCGAGCTTTTACCAGGCTGGGCATGGAAACCAGATCTCTGTTTTGGGTCAGTGTGTCATCATCTCTCCTGTTCACTCTGACGTGGAGCTGCGCTGCCTCGCTCCGATTTCCCAGCTCTGGCCCTACAGGTCCCTTGGCAGGTGTCACTGCTGTCACAGCAGTGTTGTTTGCACAAGTCACAGCATTGAATCCTTGGGGACATCTGTCATCGGGTACCGTAGGAGGATGGCATGTAGCTTCTGTTGGATGCTGCACCCAGAGTTTGTAGTTGGTGTATTTCACAGACTGGTGGGGTTGGAAGGGACCTCAGGAGATCATCCAGTCCAACCCCCCTGACAAAGCAGGTTCCCTACA
>NW_010329267.1:0-2017 GCF_000700745.2 Antrostomus carolinensis | reverse complement strand
TCATGTTTATGTGGAACCTCCTGGGTTCCAGTTTTTGCACGTTGCCCCTTGTCCTGTCACTGGGCACCACCGAGAAGAGCCCGGCCCCATCCATTGACCCCACATTTCAGATGTTTGGAACAGTCCGTGCCCTGGGTTGATGATGTTGATCTCACAGAAGTTGCTGAGCACCAATTCTGGTTCTATCAGAGTTCACGCTTCATTAACCTGGGGAAATACTTAGTATAAAATCATTAGTATGATGCATAACAATTATTAGGGGACTTTGTCCCCTTCCACAGCACGTAAAAGTCTTGACTGGGCAGAGCCAGCTTGACTGGCAGATCCTCTGGTGTTGACTAACCAGGTGGCTTTTGGTAAATGCGTATCCCAATGCTTGAAAGTTCCCCCAGCCATTGCTTCCAGTGTGGTTTTTAACAGCCCATTGCACCACTGAACTTTCCCAGAGGCTGGTGCATGATGGGGGATGTGACACACGCACTCAATGCCATGTTCCTTGCTTGAAGTGTCTATGAGATTGTTTTGCTCAGGTTTTCACACTTCCTAATGCATTTAGATTAATTAATACTATGAATCTTGAAAGAAATAGATATCAGAATCACAGAATTACCTGGATTGGAAAAGAGCTTTAAGATCATTGAGTCCAACCATGAACCCAACACTGACCAGTCCCCTATGACTAACCCATGTCCCTCAGCACTATGTCTACACGACTCTTCAATCCCTCCAGGGATGGGGACTCCACCACTGCCCTGGGCAACCCCTTCCAATGCCTCAGAACCCTTTCAGCAAAGAAATTCTTCCTCACATCCCATCTCAACTGCCCTGGCCACAACTTCAGCCCATTTCCTCTTGGCCTGTCCCTTGGGCCTTGGTTGAACAGACCCACCCCCACCTCTCTCCACCCTCCTCCAAGGGACTTGCACAGAGCCCCAAGGTCTCCCCTCAGCCTCCTTTGCTCCAGGCTCAACACCCCCAGTTCCCTCAGCCACAAGGGAACTCAGCACACTTGTGCTCCAGACCCTTCCCCAGCTCCGTTCCCTTCTCTGGACACGCTCCAGCACCTCCATGTCCTTCTTGGACTCAGGGGCCCAACACTGAACCCAGCACTCCAGCTGTGGCCTCACCAGTGATTCCCAGTGCAGGGGGAAGAGAACTTCCCTGCTCCTACTGGCCACACTGGTGCTGATCCAGGCCAGGATGCCCTTGGCCTTCTTGGCCACCTGGGCACTCTACTGACTCACATTCAGATGGCTTAATAGATATAGAGAGATATAGAGATATAGATATAGATACACACACACACACACACATAAATCAGTGTTTCCCTCCTACCAAATCCCAGCTGAACCCAAACCCCAGCGCTGTTCTGGCTGCTGGACAGAAACCAGCTCTGGCCCAGCTCACACCAGGACAACTTCCCATGAGGAATCTTCTGCAGCTTCACAGCAGAACAGGCAGCCTCATGCCCAAATGTCAGAATTCCCAGGTACTTTACTGGGAACGTAAAAGGTGATTGATGCTTTTGACAGCTTTGCAAATGACTGTGGTGTCAGCAATTAGGGGCTGGTTTTGCCTTTCAGGCTGCTTGTTTCTGTTTGAGAGACTGTCCCACCCTCCCAGCTGTTCCTGAATTACTGATTTATTTTTAGTACTCACTAAATAACATCTTTTTGACAGGATCAGTCGTTCTTGCTTCACTGCCTATATCCGGAGGCGATACGATTGCAGCATTTGAAGTCAGGAATACATTTTCCTATGACATATTGACAAGGAGTTGAAGTTTTGAGTGTGAATCACATTTATGTTCTGTGTGAGTACAGCCCAGATGAAGATCCAGGGCTCTCAGCACTGAGACACGGTCCTGTCCAGCGCATATTTATATTCTGCAAACCTTATTTTGAATTTTATTGATTCATATAAGAAGCCCTGATGAATTTCATGGGACTATTTCTAAGAATGAAAATAACTCCATCTAATGTTTGAATAGAATCATAGAATCATGGAATGTTGTGAG
>NW_010329266.1:11192-11434 GCF_000700745.2 Antrostomus carolinensis | reverse complement strand
GAGCGCGACTTCGGGGACATCACGGAGCTGCCCGTCGTGGTGGCCAAGAGCGGGGCGGGTATGAAACACGCCGAGTCCATCATGTCTTTCCACATTGACCTGGGGCCCTCCATGCTCGGGGACATCCTGAGCATCATGGATAAGGAGCAGTGGGAGCAGGATGAAGACCCTGAAGCAGAGGAGAGTCATGAGGATGAGGCAGATGTCACCGTGCCCGGTTCCCCGGTGGCTGTGGCTGGCCC
>NW_010329266.1:9955-11155 GCF_000700745.2 Antrostomus carolinensis | reverse complement strand
GACAGCAGTTCAGCATCCAGCTGCACCTCGGGGCCGGAGGAGCGTAGCCCTGTCCCTGGGCCACCGAGCCAGCGAGGAGTCCCCCCGAAACGCCCCGACAAGGAGTTCTCATTCGCCGATGAAGATGATGATGAGATCAGAGTATAAAAGGCTGGCGGCTGAGCCAAGGGTCTGGTTCTCAGTTGTGGTTGTTTGGACACGGGGCCGAATGCCCCGGTGCTGCAACGGGTGGCACTGGGGAAGACTCAACTCCTCACTCATTCCCTCTCCCCGTCCGGCAGCGGACGTGCCGTGGCAGGACAGTGCTCTGCTCCTGGGGCCGGGGGCAGCCCCGGTGCCTCTCAGCTCCCAGAGAGCTCCAGCACATCCTGGGAGGGAAAAGCAGACTTGATTTTGGTTCTTTCTGTTGGACTTTGGATATTAGCTCTTTTCTTCCCCCCCCTGCCCATGTAAAGCAATATAGGATCCAACAAGATGAGGCTTCCAAGTTTTAGCCCCTTTAGTAATATATATATTTTTTTCCACCGTTCGGTTTTTACTGCTCTCTGATTTGTACCTAACTTTCTTTACTCTCACTTTTGGTTTTAACTGAAGGGAGATTTTTTCCATGAGGAAGGACTTGGCTCCAGAGCTCAGAGAGGCCTCCTGGGACCATGGGTGTCTACAGCTCCCCACCTTTCTTGGGGACCTTCTGCAGACCGAGAGCCTCCAGCCCGGTGCTGTGGCAGGAGCTCACTCCCCATCCCTCGGATGGATGAATCCATCCCCGATGCCTGACCCTCCAAACAGCCCGGGGGTCGCGGGGATGGTCCCTGGCCAGGCTGCTCCTGGGGATGCCAATGGGAGTGTGGGTTTGTCCCCTGTGGGAGCAACACCAGGGCCCCCTCCCGTGAGCCAGGACGAGCCCCGGTGTCCTGCGTGCCGGGTGGCTGCTGTCACGGGGCTGATGTCCTGTGTGCCAGGTGGCCGCTGTCACGGGGCTGTGCCGGTGCCGGGGCTGGGCTGGCGCAGGCGGGTGGAAGAGGAGGGTTTTATACCTTGTATGTACAAATGCAAAGAATAAAAGGAAATGGTAGTGACAGCAGTGGCCTGAGTTCCTGGGGAACGAGGTGTGTGGGGACACGTGTGTTTGTACCCTGCCCCACAGGTGGGGACTGGCTTTCTCTGTGCTGCCACTGTCCCTAGCCCCTGTCCCTGGCT
>NW_010329266.1:8984-9845 GCF_000700745.2 Antrostomus carolinensis | reverse complement strand
CCTGCTGGCCGGATCTGGCTCGGGGCAGAGACCCTCCGGCCAGGCCAGCTCCTGCCAAGGGACAGCTCTGCCAAGATGCCACTCTGCTCCCTGCAGCCTCATCCCTGCCAGCCGGTCTCCTCTTCTCCAGGCTGAACAAACCAAGTGACTTCAGCCTCTCCTTGTACGGCTTCTCCTCTAAACCCTTCACCGATTTGGTGACCTCCTCTGGACACTCTGTAGGAGCTTCAGCCGGCTTCCCACAGCTCAGCCCTGGTGTGAGCAGGGCCACTGATGGATCTGGGCTGTTATGGGGCAAAGCAGCCCCAGAGCCCTTCCCCAAGTCCACAGAGAGCCTGGCTCTGCCAGGAGCACTGGCCAGGTTCTCCTCACCAGTGCTGGATGGGGAGGAAAGGATTTGGCCCTTATAGTATCTCCTGGTCCTAGGAGAAAAGGAGGCTGAGGGGAGACCTTCTGGCTCTGTCCAAGTCCCTGCAAGGAGGGTGGAGAGAGGTGGGGGTGGGTCTGTTCAACCAAGGAACAAGGGACAGGACAAGAGGAAATGGGCTCCAGTTGTGACCAGGGCAGTTGAGATGGGATGTGAGGAAGAATTTCTTTGCTGAAAGGGTTCTGAGGCATTGGAAGGGGTTGCCCAGGGCAGTGGTGGAGTCCCCATCCCTGGAGGGATTGAAGAGTCGTGTAGACACAGTGCTGAGGGACATGGGTTAGTCATAGGGGACTGGTCAGTGTTGGGTTCATGGTTGGACTCGATGAGCTTAAAGGTTTTTTCCCATCCAGGCCATTCTGTGAGATGCCTCCTGTTCACCCACTGGTGAGGCTGGTGGGAGCGGGCGAGCGCTGTGCCACAGTGGGGACCCAATG
>NW_010329266.1:8412-8876 GCF_000700745.2 Antrostomus carolinensis | reverse complement strand
GGGCTGCCTCTGCCCCTGTCCCCTCTGCACAGCGTCCCGTGGCCACTGTCCCTGCTCTGAGCACCCCCTCCCCTGAGCCGATGCTCCTGGTCTCTGTCTCCTGGGAGGTCACCAAGCTGCTGGGGGACCTTCCTCCTCTTCTCCCTTACTGATGCTCTGAAGCAAAGCAGTGGGACAGGGTGACCAAGGTCCTCATGTTCCTCACCAGTGCCATGGGGAGGGAAGAGGCCCTGGGGCAGCTCAGCACCAGCCGCCTGCGACCGTCACGCAGCGATGGCGATCTTTGTGACGCCTGTCGGCTCCAACCTCCTGCTCGGCAGCACCGCGCTGCCGCGAGCTGACGGGGCAGAAAGCGCGCGCTAGCTCGCTGAGTGCGCAGGGGACACGGCCCCACTCGATGGGGCAGGATGGTGAATGGGACACGGTCCCACTCGATGGGGCAGGATGGTGGATGGGACACGGTG
>NW_010329266.1:7917-8188 GCF_000700745.2 Antrostomus carolinensis | reverse complement strand
GTGAACGGGACAGGGTCCCACTCGATGGCACAGGATAGTGAACAGGACACGGTCCCACTGGATGGGACAGGATGGTGAACGGGACATGGTCCCACTGGATGGGACGATGGTGAACAGGACATGGTCCCACTCGATGGGACAGGATGGTGGCCCTGGCACACTGCACACGAGCAGGGATGGGGACAATGCAATGGGTCCTGGGCTAGCAGAGGGTTAGGGTTAGGTTTAGGGTTAGGGGTGTGACCAGTGCCTGCTGTGGGGAGGGCAGGTC
>NW_010329266.1:0-7832 GCF_000700745.2 Antrostomus carolinensis | reverse complement strand
GCCGGCACGACCGATCGGTGCTGGGTCGATGCTGAGCACCCGGCGCAGGGCAGCGGCTGCAGCACCCGCAGGCAGCGCTCCAGCAGGGACACAGCACTGGTCCAGTGCATTTATAGCTAGTGACAGAATGGGAGCAGGTCTCCATCCCCGATGTGTCAGGCCGTGTCACTCCAGGCGCGTGTCAGGGCGCGCGGGGCTGCGGGAGCCGCGTGATGGAGGAGGGACCGAGCGCTGGGTTAAGTGGGCACAAACTGGAACACAGGAGGTTCTGCTTAAACATGAGGAAAAAATTTACTGTGAGGGTGTTGGAGCCCTGGGACAGGCTCCCACTTTTTTTATTTACAATTTTGGGGCAAAACATTTTAACCAGCCATTAAAAGCATTTGCTGTAGGGAACCTGCTTTGGCAGGAGAGTTGGACTAGATGATCTCCTGAGGTCCCTTCCAAACCCCACCAGTCTGTGATTCTGTGAAACCCAGGGGCTGTGGGGTCTCTTCTGGGTGGACCTCCATCAGTAGCAAGGTTGTGCCCAGCACGTGCTGCTGCAGCCTGGTGTGTTTGCAAACCCCCAGCGATGCTCAAAGCACTCTGAGCGCAACAAACCCCATGCGGGATCCATCCCTTGTTATCCCGGCATTGATTACAGCACTCAGGCCATGTCTGGCTGTTTCCTGGAGAAAAGGAGGCTGAGGGGAGACCTTCTGGCTCTGTCCAAGTCCCTTGGAGGAGGGTGGAGAGAGGTGGGGGTGGGTCTGTTCAACCAAGGAACAAGGGACAGGACAAGAGGAAATGGGCTCCAGTTGTGGCCAGGGCAGTTGAGATGGGATGTGAGGAAGAATTTCTTTGCTGAAAGGGTTCTGAGGCATTGGAAGGGGTTGCCCAGGGCAGTGGTGGAGTCCCCATCCCTGGAGGGATTGAAGAGTCGTGTAGACACAGTGCTGAGGGACATGGGTTAGTCATAGGGGACTTGTCAGTGTTGGGTTCATGGTTGGACTCGATGAGCTCAAAGGGCTTTTCCCATCCAGGCAGTTCTGGGATTCTGAGATTGTGTTTAACACTGAGCAGCAGCCCCGGTGTGAGAGGGTTAATCCAGCTCCCAGGCAGCCCCAGCAGACCCCACAGCTCCTGGGGAGATATGGACCAGCTGCTCTGCCCCAGAGCTGGGCTGGAGGAAAAGCAGATGTCGGTGCAGAGAGGCAATGAGGGGGGATGAGATGGGGGGGCCAGGGCTGAGCTCCCTGCAGCTGGGCTGGGGCACCAGGCAATCACGGCTGCAAATTGAGATCAGATGTGGGCAGCTTCCCCCTCTAAATGGAGCACTCGGGGCTGCTGCCTGGGCTGGTTTTGCTCTGGCTCAGAGAGGAGGAGAAGGAGAAGGAGAAAAGAAGAAGAAAAAGAAAAGAGGGGAAAAAGGAAGAAGAAAAGTTTTCTGAGTGCTGTTGGGGTGTGGGTTGGCTGCAGTGACCTGCAGAGCATGGTGTTTCCTTGGGAGACCTGTGCTTCCCTTGGACAACCCCACTGGCAGCCCTGTTTTTAGCCGTGCTCCCTGCCTGTGCTGGGCTGGAAGTGTCTCTTTCTGGAGCAGGAGTGATGCAGGAGCTGGTGGCTGGTGTGGAGAAGATCAGGTTTGATTTGGAGGTTGATGTGGAGCAGCAGCGAGGAGCTCAGCCACTGCCCTTCCTGGGTATGGACAGTAAGTTGGGGACAGGGTTCCATGGCATCCTTGGAGGGTGACAGGGGTGTAGGAGGTGTTGGGGTTCTTCTCCTTACTGGTGCTCCTGGCTCTTGCTGCACCCACCACAATGCCTGGGTGCTTCTTGTCCTGCCTCCACGCTGGGCTCCTGCTCGAGGCCAGGCTGGCTCTGGGTGTTGCTCCCTCTGGGATGCATCTGGCACAGCTTTGTGGGGGGCTGCCAGTGGATGGGGGCTGGGATGTTCTTGCCCTTGACAGCCTGGTGGTCCTGGGGTTGGTGGGTGAAGCTCTCCCTGCCCTGCTTTCCCCTGCAGAGCTGGGAGCAGCCGTCTGCGAGTTCTTCCACCGAGGGCTGTGCACCAAGGGTGAGTGTGGCAAAGGGATAGGACCAACCCCACCCTACAAGATCCTGGGGGCACCAGGGAGCTGGATGGGGCCCCTCTCCACCCCATGACCACCTCACCTCCGTGGCAGATCGCTCTGTGACCAGTGGGTTGGCAGGTTCTGGCCCAAAACACCAACACTGCTCCGAGCCCATTGTTCCCCTGGCCCTTTGGATGAGTTCTCCTGCCCTTCCCTTCTGCTCCAGGGAGAGCCCAGACACCTCCAGGGCAACCAGACCTTGGCAGTGCCTTGGGGACCAAGCCCTGTGCACCCAGTGGGTGCTACAAATCTCCTCCGCATCCCAAAAAGCTCCTGCTGGCATGTCCCAAGCCAAGGAGCTGGTGGGTGCTGGGTTGGGGGGGGTTCCTGGGTGCAGGTAGGACTGGGGGTGCTGTGATGGAGGGGGGTTTGGGGCATGGGCAGGCTGTGACCGTGGGTGTGTGGCGTGGCCAGGTGTGCAGTGTCCCTTCCAGCACGTCCGTGGGGAGAAGACAGTGGTGTGCAAGCACTGGCTGCGTGGGCTCTGCAAGGAGGGCGATGGGTGCGACTTCCTGCACGAGTTCAACGTGACCAAGATGCCCGAGTGTTATTTCTACTCCAAATTCGGTAGGTTTGGGACTGGGCTGAGGTCCCCAGTGAGCCTTTCCCACCCCAGCACACGTCCCTTGGGTCTGGCCTCGAGCAAGTGCCTGATGCCACCTCCTGTCTGTGAGAAGAAACACCACTGGCACCCACCCAGGGCCACTCTTCTCCAAGCCAAACTTGGGTGCTCCTGAGCACCTCGGTTCTTCCCACCCAGCCCATTCTTGAGTGATTTCCACTGTGTTTGGCTTGAGTGAACATTGTCCCACCTCTTGCTCTCACAGGTGAGTGCAGCAACAAGGACTGTCCCTTCCTGCACATTGATGCCACCACCAGCACCATGGGCTGTCCCTCGTATGACCGTGGCTTCTGCAGGCACGGTGGGTGCTGGGGTGAGCAGAGGGGATTCCCCATCCACTGGTGATGTGGGGTCTGGACTCTGCTGTTGGCTCAACCTCCTTCCACCTCCAGAGCCGGGTGCACCACAGTCTGGGGACTGCCTGGGGGTGGGACTGGGTGCCCAGTGGGGATTTGGGCTTGAGGCAGCAAAGACCCCCATGAAGCTGAAGAGGAATGGGGCTGCTGGGGAAAGCTGGGCTCCCAAAATCCCTATGGGGCAGGGCTGTGTGGTGCTGTGTCACCACGAAGGAGAACCTCTCCTCTGCCTGGCAGGTCCCCTGTGCAAGTACAAGCACACGAGGAGGGTGATGTGTGACAACTACCTCGTTGGCTTCTGCCCAGAAGGACCCAAGTGCAAATTCATGCAGTATGTACGGGGCAGGCTGGGGGGAGCCCGGCACACAGCGGGGGGACAGCCCCTTCTCTGAGGCTGCAGAGGTGGCCGTGGCTCTTGCAGCATCTGGGTCAAGGACATGGACACTTTAGGTCCTTGTCTGAACTACCTGAAACCCTCTGGTTTCTACTCATATCCAACCTGAGCTGGTGACCTCAGGGTTTACAGCGGGTGGGCAGGGGACAGCCCTGATCCCCATGGGGATGCCCGTACCAGCTGCCTGGGACAGCCCTGGGAGAATGTGGGAGCCACAGGGATGGATCTGGGGGTACCACTTGCCATGTCCCAGCAGGGACTAACTGCCTGTGCTCTGTGTCCCTCTCCAGCCTCAAGGCCAGGGTGATGACAAGCAGCATGGATCCATCCAAGGTGATGCAGGGAAGGATGCCATTCTCTCCTCAGCTCAAGCCCTTTTGCTCTGTGCTTCAGCCCATCAGGGTGATGCACCAGCTGCCCTTACCCCACAGCTCTTACTTCCCTTACTCCTGCCCTAGATCATGTGGGAGCTTGTGGGACAGCAGCTGCCAACTGTCCTTCCTGCCCCATTTCCCCCCAGGGCGCTGGCTGTCCTCTGGGGCTGCTACAGCTGGATCTGGCTGCTGGTGAGGAGAGTGGATGCAAGGATGTGCCACCCATGGAGTCCCCACTACCAGTCACCAGCCAAATCTCCTCCACATCCCAAAAAGCTCCTGCTGGCATATCCCAATCCAAGGAGCTGGTGGGCACTGGGGTTACCCAGCACCTGGCAGCACAACTCTGGGACACCAATAGCTGCCCCCCAAGCCCACAGAGCCTGCTAGAACAGGGGTCCTGCTGCCAGGTGAGTGTTTTTGGGGCTGGGAGCAATGGTCACACCTTGGAGGGAGGGTAAAGCGCTATGGTGAGGGGCAGGATGTGGTGTGGGGACTCCCACAGTGCTCTCAAAATGGTTTCCTTGACTCCAGATGTCTGTCTGCTCCCTGCTCTGCTGTGTTTCTTGCCCCCTTTTCCCCGGGCAGCTGAGGTGTGAAGTGGTGGGAAGGAGGTTGTACTTCAATCTGACTGCAAGTGATGGGAGGGAGAAAGGACTTACAAGTGGTAATAAACACTTGGCAGTGGAACAGCCCTGGAGAGCAGCAAGACCCTCACACCCCCCTGGGTTGGGGGTCTGGTGCAGTTGGAGGTCTCAGGATGCTGCTTGCAGCTGGGAGTTGTGCTGGCACCAGGCACAGCTCCATCAGCCCAGTCGCTGGGAAAGGATGTGAGAATGAACACGTGGTAATTCAGCACTGGGCTGATCCAGCACAAACCTGATGTCTGCCTCTCCCTGTTCCCCCAGTGCGGACAGAAAGGTCACTACACCAGTAAGTGTGGGAGGACTCAGCTGGAAACTCTGCTGGGGAAGTGACTCGAGTGCTGCTGCCTGGATAAGGGGAGGAGGACGCTGTACAGCGCGATGGAGGCAGCCAGACGGCTACTGGGGCACTTGTTGGACTAGAAAAGCCAGTTGGTTTTACTCAGCACCAGCTCTCACAGCTCTTTGCACACACACAGCAGAGAAATCACAGCTTCTTGCAACTCCAGTTGGACTCTGCACAGCTGCCTGTTCCCTCCTGCACGGCTGCGTATGGACTGGGGCAGCCACCACAGGTTTGAAGGGGTGTGGGACCAGTTTGTGACTGGGCAGGTGTAAACACTTTAATCCCCTGTGAAGGGGGGGTAGTGGGGGGCAAGAAGCACCACGTTTCAGAACACACAGTATCAAGCAGGAAAGGAAAACTCACAAAGGCTTTTATTGCTGGTGAGAGGGAGTTTGTGGTGAAACACCCCTGACACTGCACTGCTCTCTGAATAAAGAGTTCAGATTTGGGTTTTCCTTTGGCTTTTTTTAAAAAAAAAAAACCCAAATATTTATGCCAGTAACATGACCAACCCTTTTCCAGACATGTTTGGTGATGACAGGCTACAACTAGCACTCTCCTAACTGTCCTTGTTTGTCTGATGCAGACATGGGTTTGCCCTTTGGGCACAACAGCTCAGCCAATGGATTCTTCTTCCTCCAGAAATAGGGCGCCGTGGTCTGAGCGCTGCTGCTTTAATGTCTTCACAAGGTCCTTCCCCCCCAGAGCCTGGGCAAGTCCCACCAGTGCTGTGCTGACAGCAAAGCAGGGGCTGGGGGGGCTCTTTTTAACCAAAAAGCAGCACCCCTCAGCAATTTAAGAACCTGTCTCTGACTGTAAACAGGCCTCTGCTGGTTGGAATTCCTGTTAGGACGCTGGTTCTGAGCACTTCTGCTGACTTCCAGTCACACATTCACAACTGCTCCAGCTTCTTCAGTGGTACTTACGCCAGCGATGACACCCTGGAAAAGCAGAGAGGGGATAAAAACCCAGAGCAGTGTTAGCAGAGCACTCTGCTCAGGGACCACGTGTGTGCTTTGCCCAGCAGTGATGAGCAGGAGTGACTGCAGCCTTCTCTGTGCTGTAGAGCTGTGTGTGAGAGCGAGTCCTGCTGGGGAAACAACCCAAACAGCAGGAAATCCCTTGTCAGTTATGAGGAAATCCAGGGAATTGGGTGTTTAGTGTTTGGAAAATCTCCTCCTTCTGCTTTGTGAAGGGTTTAAAAGTGCTGCTGACCATTTCCAGTGCTCTCCAGGGTGAAGCTGTGAATCAGTAACTGTTATTGCCACCTTTATTAGCTAAATTCCTCTGCCCAACCTAAGCCAGCTCAGAACACTCTTCTCTCAGCTCTGATAAAAGTCTTAACTGTCAAGTATTTAAACTATTTCAGAGCTCAAATTAACAGAGATGGCAAATAGATTTCCCAACTGCTGCAAAAGTGACAATTCCTGAAATTACAAGATACCAAGAAGGAAGTCTTACTGATGTGCTGGTAGTTCCAGCCATAGCTGAGGAGGCAGTATCCAGCCAGCAGCATGGAGATCCCAGCTGGTCCACCCCTCTTCACGTTGATGTATTTATTGTAATAGCTGCTCCAGGCTGTTGGAACAGAAATACAAGAGTCAAATCACACACAGGTCTTGGGAGCTCACTGGTTTCCAGGTAAATTTTCAAAGCAAAATGGTTGGGTTGATTTATTTACTTCTTTATAAAGATCCAGGAATTTAGCCTCACCTTTCTGCACTCCTCCAAGAAGACTCTGGGGAGAAAAGTCACAGGTGGCCAGCCAGGCAGGCAGCTCTCCCAGCCTGACATCCAGCAGATGCCTTCCTGAGAGGGGACCTGTGTGGGGAGAAGATGGTCAAAGGTAGGAAAGTGAGGGCAACATGTGGTGCTTGTGATCCCTGTGGTGAGCATGGAGCTGGTCTCTGTCACAGCTGTGAGTTACTTGGGCTTGGGACTGACTGCTCCAACAGGGAATTGTCTCTCCCACCAAGTGAGTTGGCTTCACCAGCCCAAACATGCAAGAGCCTGACTCAAACCTAAGCAGGAATGTAAACCATTGGTTTTGCAGGCTGGAGGGTTGGGCAGTTTGCCTCTTTGGATCCTTCCTGGATCACTCTCTGCACAAACCCAGCAGCTGAACATTTCCTACCCCTCCTCTCCCACTGACATGGGACAGTTCAGCCTGACTGCACAGCAAATCTCAGCAGCAGAGACTCTTGTTTCTCTCATTACCTTGCTGTCCCTCTGAGAAACTGCCCTTTGGTGTCTTCACTGTGACCCCCACATCTTCTTGGAAAGTCTTCCCAGGAAAAATACTCAGCCTGTGATAATTAGGATACAAGTCTGGAAACCACTCCAAGCCCAGGGCACCTGCCTGTGTGCTCCTGCCAGAGGCCTGGGACTGACAGATGGGTTGGCTTTTGGAGGTGTGGAGCAAGAACTGGTGCAGGGCCAGCTCCCTGTCCCTCCTCACATTCAGGATGGGCTCAGAAACTAGAGCCATCTGCTTCTTGCTCTCTCGAAGCTTTTGTATGCTGGTTAGGTAATCTTTGGATGTCCCTTGGTGGTGACCTCTGAAACCCTCTGTCACTGACAGATGGAGGCTCTTGGTATGCAAAGCAGGAAGAGGGGCTTTATCTTGCACATCAGCTTCTGGGTGCATCTGCTTCTCTTTTGTCCCGGTTTTCTCTCTCCCCTCCTGCTGCACGAGGTCGCTGGGGTTCCTGCTGCAGGCAGCTGCGGGGGAATCTCCAAGTTGGGGTATCTTTGTTGCCTTTAACCTCCTGCTTTTCTCCCCCTTTGAGCTCGCAGACGTGTTCTTCGCAGCTCTGAGGCCGCGTGTCTCTGTGTCTGTGGTTTCTGGAGCAGTTCTTCCCTCCCGGGGGCCAGGCTGGGCTGTGTCTGTGGGGGCAGCAGCTCTGCCTGGATGTGGCCTGGCCACGGGTGACCTGTCTGTGCTGTGGGTCCCCGCGGGAGCCCCCCTGCTCCTGGAACC
>NW_010329265.1:0-3216 GCF_000700745.2 Antrostomus carolinensis | reverse complement strand
TAAAAATATATATATATATGCCTGAGAGTATACATGTGACTATATTTATATACATGTGTGTCTTAATAGTGATGCAAAAGACTTGAATTTTAAAGGAGGGGAAAAAAAAAAAGTACATGAAGACTTCAGTCTTTTCTATATAGAGAATTTAATTGGAATGAAGGGAAAAGAGTTAATTGAAAGCAGAATTGCTCTTCCTGATGAAATTCCTGCATGGATATTCCTCATCTGAATCAGGAGTGGGGGATTGGGTTGGGATGGGTTGGATGGTTGAGCTCCTCTCAACTCCCTCGATGGAGGCTGATGGGAGCTGCCTTTGGTTTAGACCAGGCTTATTTGCTGGAATAGAAAGTGTGAATTAATTTGACTTCAGTAATTAGTGAGAAGGAAATTTAGCCCAACCAGTTAACCTTAGCAGAGAGGGAATTCATTAGACATCCCTGTTTTGCCAAGCACGGGGATGATTTTACAAGTCAAAGAAGATTTAAATTTTTTAAATTCTATTTTCTTTCATGATTTCACCAGGAAAAAAAAATTAAAACAATCTATCCGTGTCATTTCCAAACTCCAGCAGCTGAATGCAGCAGACACAGGCGCTCTCCCATCATATAGATCCCATTGTATAGATAATTTACAGTGCAACACTCAGCTGGGATGGTTTTGTTGGAGGTCATGAGGGTTGTGTAGAGGTCAATAGCAAGAGGTTTGAGCAGCTCCAAAATTCACCTCATCCCCCCCAAACCTCCTGTATTATTTTCAGATGTGAACAAATCACAACTCAGCAAAGTTTTGGTTTTAAGAGGCACAGGAGATGGGGAAAAAAAAATATAAAAGTTTTAGGAGAAAAACGAGGTTTTGGCCATCAGGGCTTGTTCCTGGCATCTCCTGGGAGAAGGGCTTGGGATGGATGTTCTTCATCTAAAGGGCTGCAGTGCCATCTCCAGGACTGCCTGCACAGCCCGAGAGACACATCTCCATGTTCAAACATCATCCTCCAAGAATTCTGCAGCAGCTTTCCAAAAACAGAGCATTAAAATTTTTTTCTTGGATTTTTTTTTCCCCACTCAAACCCCTCTTTTTTTCTTTTTCTTTTTCTTTTTCTTTTTCTTTTTCTTTTTCTTTTTCTTTTTCTTTTTCTTTTTCTTTTTCTTTTTCTTTTTCTTTTTCTTTTTCTTTTTCTTTTTCTTTTTCTTTTTCTTTTTCTTTTTCTTTTTCTTTTTCTTTTTCTTTTTCTTTTTCTTTTTCTTTTTCTTTTTCTTTTTCTTTTTCTTTTTCTTTTTCTTTTTCTTTTTCTTTTTCTTTTTCTTTTTCTTTTTCTTTTTCTTTTTCTTTTTCTTTTTCTTTTTCTTTTTCTTTTTCTTTTTCTTTTTCTTTTTCTTTTTCTTTTTCTTTTTCTTTTTCTTTTTCTTTTTCTTTTTCTTTTTCTTTTTCTTTTTCTTTTTCTTTTTCTTTTTCTTTTTCTTTTTCTTTTTCTTTTTCTTTTTCTTTTTCTTTTTCTTTTTCTTTTTCTTTTTCTTTTTCTTTTTCTTCTTCTTTTTCTTCTTCTTCTTTTTCTTCTTCTTCTTCTTCTTCTTCTTCTTCTTCTTCTTCTTCTTTTCCTTTTTCTCATTCTTTTCCTTTTTCTCCTTTTCCTTTTCCCTGTAAGAATTTTTTGCTAAGGGGGAAAAAAAATATATAGGCTGGGTATTTTACTTCAGCCCATGGAACGTGTGGATGCTCACAGCGATGATGGGACGTGGTGATGCACCAGCAGACTGCTCCCATCCCTTTCTGAATCCTCCAAATCTTGGGGAAAAATCAACCATTTCCATAAGAATCTTCATTTTTTTAAAATGCTTTACCTATTTTTCTAGGTGCAGAAAGTCCTGGTTTGACTGCGTGCTCCTTCTCCTCTGTTGCCACCTCCCTTACATAGAGGTGACCCCCTACTTGCTCTGCTCCAGTTCTGCTGCAGGAAGATCTGGATGTGACCTGAAAGCATCCGCACACCACCCAGGGCTGCAGCATCCCAGTATACCCATGAGATGGCACTGGAGCAGCAGCGTTGGTGACAGCCTCGGGTAGATATTCCAGCTTGGATTTGATGGGTAAAGTTGTCTTGTTTTGAACAACAACAACAACAACAACAACAAAAAAAAAAAAAAAACCCTCCCAAAAATCTATCTGAGGGACTAGGTCCCCAAATTCCTCACACGTGTATATCTGAGACAAGACTGGGGTTTCTGACATGGTGTCATGACCCTACAACATCCTGGTGTGAACCACCTTGAGGTGGTTTGGGGTGGTTTCTTCTCATGATTCGAGCCCTCCTCAAAGGCAGAACCTTGGAGATGAAACAATCGGACCATATCATCTGCTGGTAGGTGAGTCCAGGCAGTGCCACTGCTGCCAGGCTCATGTTTTGATGAGTTTTTGATGGGCAGGTGTCCTGGTTTTGCCAGGATAGGGTTAATTTTCTTCTTAGTACCTAGAAAGTGCCATGGTTTGGTTTGAGTGCGGGATTTGTTTTGAGAAGCACGTTGGTAACTTACTGATGTTTTTAGTTGCTGCTGGAAGTCCAAGGTCGTCGTGTTTTGCCAGTTTGCAAACGCAAAGGATTGGGAGAGGGGAAGCACAGTAATTAGCAAAACCTCAAATTGGCTCTCATTTATATCTATTATGATCATTATTATCATCATAACTAGTTTAAGTTTTATTTTACTCCATTTATTAAATTGTTCTTATCTCAGCCTACAAGTCTCCTTAGCTTTACCCCTCTGATTCTCTGTTCCCTGGGGAAGGGGAAAGGAGGCGGGTGCGAGTGGCTGGGGGGGCGAGTGGCTGCGTGGTGTTTGACTGCCAGCCAAGTTAAACTACTACAGCAGGTCAGGATGGACACCTTCAAGAGTGGCTGTTTGCAAATCCAGGATTTACACTTTCTTAAAAAAAACCCCGTAATTCACCAAAGAGATCTTTTAACTCTCTCCTTGTCCTTCCAAACCACAGCGTCAAAGCCAAATAAGTGAAATAATAAAGATATTTAATGCAAAAAATACACAGGGATTTTTTCCTCCCCCCTCCCAAATACTCCTTTTATTTAACTCCTTGAATTTTTCTGCGCTTCCAGTTCAAATTGGGGCAACAAGGACACATCTGGGCTACAAATACACCACAATTTTCTTTGCTTAATAGTATATGTGTGTATATATATTTATAATATATATTTATTATATAGAT
>NW_010329264.1:0-25349 GCF_000700745.2 Antrostomus carolinensis | reverse complement strand
CACTTGACCTTGCTGAACTTCATGAGGTTTGGGCCCACCTCTCAAGGCTGTCAAGTTACCTCTGGATGGCATCCCATTCCTCCAGCCTGTCCACCAAACCACACAGCTAACTTGCTGAGGGTGCATTCAATCCCACTGTCCATGTCACCAACAAAGCTGTTAAACAGTGACAATCTCAATACTGACAGCTAAGGGATACCACTCATCACTGATGGCCACTTGGACATTGAACCGTTGACTGCAACCCTTTGAGTGAGACCATCCAGCCATTCCTTATGCACCAAGTGGTCCATCCATCCAGTCCATGCCTCTCCAATTTAGAGACAAGGATGTCGTGCAGGACAGTGTCAAATGCCTTGCATAAGTCCAGGTAGATTACATCAGTTGCTCTTCCCTTATCCACCAATGCTGTAACTCCATCATTAGAAGGCCACCCCGAATTTTTCAGCCATGATTTGCCCTTGATGAAGCCATATTGGTTGTCACCAGTTAGCTCCTCACTTCCCATGTGCCTTGGCATAGTTTCCAAGAGGATCTGCTCCATGATCTTGCCAGACACAGAGGTGAGACTGGCTGGCCTGTCGTGTCTCGAGCTTTCCTGGTTCCCTTTTTCCTTGTTTCCTTTTTTAAAAATGGGGGTTACATTTCCCGTTTTCCAGTCCATGGAACCTCCACTAGATTGCAAGGACTTCTCAAATATGATGGATAGTGGCTTGGCAACTGCATCTGCCAAGTCTCTCAGGGCCTGCGGGTGCATCCCATCTGGTCCCATGGACTCATGCACCTTCACATTCCTCAGATGGTCTTGAACCTGATCTTCTCCTACAGTAGGTGGCTCTTCATTCTCCTAGTCCCTGTCTCTGCCTTCTGCGACTTGGGGCATGTGGCTTGAGCACTTTTTGGTGAAGACTGAGGAAAAAAAATTGTTGAATACCTCAGCCTTCTCCATGTCCCAGGTGACCAGGTCTCCTGTTTCCTTTCTGTAGGGGGCCCAGAATTTCCCTAGTCTTCCTTTTATCCCCGATGTATGAAAGTCATCTCACATATCTGGGATCCTTTAGCAATCATCAGAAAAATAACAGCCATTTACAAAATAAAATAATCATATTTATCTTGTGCACCTATCTTACGATGGACTGAACAACACTCTGGAAGTATTTATCTCCCTCTGTTGAGGACAGAGGTATCCTGCATGACCCGATCACAATATACAAACAAGTTTTAGGTATGTAAAATACAGTAAAATCATAATCACTCAAATACTTGCCTCACTTTAAAAATTATGCACTTTTAAGAAACTTCTAGTGGTCCAGTTTCTGAAGCATAGTAAGTCAGTGCAGCTTTCTGGTACATTCAGAAATGAAGGAACACAAGTTGAAAATAAGGAATATGAAACCTGAAGGATCCTTGTTAGATCCATCTGTGGAGGGTAGACTTGGAAAAAGACAGGGACTGACTTCCTGTGATGGACAAAGTAATGAATTTCAAATATCCAACAACTGTAATTGTCGAAGAAGATTGTAGAGTTGTTGCTGCTGCAGCTGTCAAGATGGTTAACAGCTGGTCCTGTGTGGTTTCTGAAAGCAAGATAAAACTTCCCATAGGGAAAAAAAAAAAATCCTGTAAATGAAATCCTGAGCTATGAAACAATAATTTAGAAATTATCTCCTACTCTGTGTAGTGCAGATTGATCAAAAACAGGAGAAAGTAATATTCCAAAGCCCTGGAAACCATCAGAGAAATGTGAACAGACCCAGTAGTGTCATCCTGACCTCAGACTGTTCTGTTCATTCAAATACACTTTTCAGTCTGTTTCATAGTGGTTATTTATATTCTGGCAAAAAGATAGGTGTCTTTGAAGGAAAGGTTATGCTTTAAGATAGTATTTTAAATTGTATTCTTTGCCAGCCACTCTGTGCAAATAAAAAAAATTTGTGTTTATAATTAATTCTGGTGACAAGTCTTTAATTCAGTGAGTTGCCCACTGGTCCCATCCATTAGGTAACAAGATCTTGTTCTGCAGCAACCAAGAAAAATGCATTGCCTTTTTGAAAACCATTTCCATAGACACTCTGTAAAAGCATAATTTTTCTCCTAATCGCCACATATGTGCAACTGCAAATGGGTTTTTTGAAATTACATATTATCTAGTTATTGCATATGCTCTCTGTCTGGTCTTGGCAAGTGTGGCTGTACCACTTGGTGCAATGGTTTTGTCAAGTCTCAGGGGCAAGGCAAGTTGGGCTGAGCAGTACATAGATGACAGGTTTTCACTGTAGAGCTGCTATTTAATTATCTATCACTTTTTCCTACAAGTAGTTACAAAAATAGGCCCATGTCTAGAGATAGAGGGTAGAGGGTACTGGAACTTGTACTGCACTCTAGGCAAGAAATAATATAGATAGTGAGCAGTGTATTGAACAGAGACCTGTAGAGATGTGTGCTATGTTCCCACGGCTGTTGGATGACTTCAACCTAGACACTGTGCTTCTCTTGGTTATCTGTAAAATAGAGGTGATTTTATATCTTCTAGGGGGAAGTCCTACATAAAATAAATCTACTGCTCTAAAAAAAATTAAAGATAAAATTCTGAACCCTGCCCATGTACATTTTCATGACGGTTTTTTAAGAAATGCTGAACACAGCACCCTGGTCAATTTTCTAGTCCTTCAATTACTTTCTGCCTTCCAGAATTTTCCCTTCATTTTTTTTCGAGTCATTTCACATTTCAATGTGTTATTCAGTGTTGTTGTGTTGTTTAGTACTTCAGACAGCTACTGTCTGTTCATCCTTAAAGATGGCTGCATTTCAGTTGCTATATATATCCCCAACCTAATTCACAGGTGAGCTGTGAGACTTAAAGAATTCCTTAGTGCTCTTCTCAAGAACAAAAAACAATGCAAGCGATCTGTCCTGGATGTTATAATGTATATATGCCCTCCTATTTTCTCCTAAATTAAATACCAATCCTTTTAAATTTACCTTTTTCACAAAAGATTTTAACTGATATTTAACAAATTCAAAACAAATAATTAAAAAAATCTCTCCCCTCCCCACTGAAAGCTAACCCTATTACACAGATATTAAATAGATAGGTCATATCTTTCCATATCTTTTCCAATCTCTTTTCAGGTCTTTCCTCTGTTGTATGTCCACATTTGCCATGAGTGGGCCCATTAGCCTTAGCTTTATTTTACAATTACAAAGCTTCATCACATGTTTCTTGTGAGAGAATGTAAAGTAAGCACTCAGCTCTGCTTCTCAAGAGTAGCTTTCTTTGTGTGAATCAGTGTACCAGCATTCATACCATGACAACTACATGTACTGTACACCAACAGTGACAGCTGTCCTCAAGCATTAATTTAAAAATTCAGTAACACAGTCACATAAAAACAAAATTATTGTTATATCAAGGCTCCTATTCATGAAAGTCCTACTGAAGTACAAGCTTGTGCATAAAATTCTGAATATGGTATCCATGCTGGTAGATGAGGTCATTAGCTAATGTTCTTTCACTATTACAAATGTATCATCATTTCTGTGTAGATTACAGTAAAACACTGAATGGGCTGGACCCATTCCAAATGAGGTAGAGGGCAGCATCTTTGTCCCAAAGAAAGTAATCACAGAGTTTCTTGGGAATTTCAAAGCAGAATCAAAAATACAAGAGTGTTTCTACATAGAGGCCTGGCAACTTTATATGCCTAGATTCCATCTTTTTTGGTACAACTGCCTGTTTTCATCTCTGTATTTTCGTATGAATGCTTCATTGTACAATGACTAGCTGTTGGGAAGAAAGAACTACAATTATGTATAAAATGGATTGCAGTGCAATATACGATTGATGCTGTGCAAACAACAAACTTGATGATGTACAAACACAGAATGTGGTCCATTATACCCACTGCTAGGTGTTGTCTTGACCAAGTTTATTAAGTAGAGGAAACCCTCTTCTACAACTTCTACTTACTCAAACATTCTTCAGTTAATCAGTAAAGGTTATACCTCTGTTTTATTATCTGTAAGTGAACAGTTTGAATTTTAATATTTTTCTAAAAAAGAAAAAGTAATCCCCAGGATTTGTCTGCGGTAGTACTATGTGCACCTAAATTTCATATTTTACTCAAGTAGTCTTAAATCTCTTAGCCTGTAAGCTTGGGTGCCCAAGTAAAGGGTAATGTTTATTATCTCTGAAGAAGGGCAAAGTTTCTCAGTTTTGAAAAGTCTGTTCTGTTGACTGTTGGTTAACACACAGAGTAAGAATTTTTCAAATTACTTTCTATGGGAACAACAGCATATGAGAAAGATTTTCTTGTTCCTTCCCCAGGCCACAAAATACATATTTTTCTTCCTGTCTCAAATACAGAGATTGTGTAGTTATCATAAGTCTACTGTCTTGTTCAAAATACATATTTATTATTATTTTTCAGGCAAATTTAAGTCACTGTGTGCCTTACATATTGAGCTACCAAGAATAAAATATCATCTGTTTAGCTTAGAGTCATAATTCCCTTAATGGTTTACTGGTACACATAGGACCAAATTGCAAAGTTTCATTCTGGAAAATGAACTAAACTGCTCTAGAACTCAGTATTTGGATTGGATGATCTGATGTAAGCCGCTGAAAGTCCCATGAGAAACTTGGATAACTGAGATGCTGAAGATCCAAAAAAATCAGCAATTTTCTGCTTAGTATCCCAATATAAACATATACACACTTAAGTTATTAGATTGTAATTACATTCTGAATTTTAAATATAAGTTAAACTGCTACCCAAAAATTTTAAAAGAAAGGTTGAAAACATAAGCGAAGAGCTTCTTGAGTGGGGTCTCCCATTGTATCTGAATAAAATATTCAAGTTCTGTTTCTTAGACTTTGGTGTACTGTTTTGTCGTTAAAATTTTTAAAAGTTGGAATATGAATTTACTCACTGTGTAGAAACACAGCTTTTGTTCCTAAGTTTGTGTTATTCATCAATGTAGTACTGTACAATGTAAAAGCAGTAAAAATAAAATAATAATAAAAAAATTTCTGCTTTTGCAAATTAAATATAGGATAAAATATTGGTGTGTAACTTGAGATGGTCAAAACTATAATAATTCACTAAACTTATTTTTTTCTAAATGATATGAATTTTTTATTAATTCTAAACTCTGATAGTGGTAAACACATAAGATAAATGGAGAAAAGCTTCATTTAATAAAACCAAGAAAAGGAGGTGATAGATGGTTCAAACTGTTCATTGATAGTACAAACTGTTTTTCATAAAAAAGGAATGGAGATTATTTACATTAACATAGAGTATTATTTTCTGATAATGTAAATTCTAGCCATCTACTGCCTCTTGGAGATAGCCCAAATGAAGGACTATGCTTTTACTCTACCAATTATACCTCTATGTCAAAATAAAAAAACACACTAATTTCCTTGCTAGACAGGTACAAATCAAGAAGATGGCTGCATGTATTTTGTGAAAGTCAAGATAATCCATAGGTACTATATGATAGTTTATTGAAGACATGAATATGATTATCTTTAATAAACTGAGGTTAATATCAGCTGAGTCACTCACAGGTAATAAATCTAGGGTAATTGATTCAAGCAACACAAATCTTATTAATCAAAAGTATATTTTAAAAGAAGAATTAAAGATTGCTCCAACTGAAAACTGTGGGAAAATCTTAACGTTCTTTCTTTCTATAACAGTAGTCTTCATAGGAACAAGAGAGAGTAGCTGAGAAATCAGAGAAAACAGAAAACTGCTCCTCAAGGCACCAGTTTCTAAGCTCTCAGCAAGTTTAGTTGGACTCTGTTTTGGAGGCGACTGGTAAACTAAGGCAAAAAGCATTTCATCAAAGAGTTTCTGATTAGCTCTAATATTTTTACTTTTCCTAAACCTATGTAAACAATTGGAAGTTCTTAGTGTTCACATCTTTATGGTATTTAATAGCTGTCAGAAAAAAAAAAAATCATGGTGGCTGTTTTTTCTTTTTCTGTACAGTTATGGAATATTTTACATTAGAGATTTTAGACATGGGCATACTACCCAAGAACTGGAGTTTGTTGATGCATACTCAAACAATTTATATGCTTATATGAACCAATTATGTTCAACACAGACTGTATTCTTTCCACTGACTTCAAAGGACTTAAAAATAGAAAAATACATATGCGTATTATATGAACAGCTGGTGGAACTGGTCAGCTTACTGGTTTAGGTACGAATAATTGTTACATACTGAAGAATGTAACAAACCTTATGTCAGGCTTGCAAAATATATTGAAAATATCTCTAGTACAGCATTGTTATAGAATTATAAATGTCCTTCTAGGAAAAACGTCATGGTCTCTTTGGTGGTGTTCGAAACTTTGGAGCTCAGAAAAATGTAGAAATTAGAAATAACTGATCTAGATGATTTAAAATTATGTCTATTAGCATCTGATTTGAATTTTAGATTAGTATCTGTGGTTTTATTTTCTGGGGTTTTCTGGAGACCAGTTCTTGTCTTCTTAGGGATGCATGCTATTGACTTTTTCTTTGTTTGCCACAGATATTATTAAAACAGATTAAAAAGCAAATTCTGCATTTAGATGTATAGTCATGCAATTCCTGCTAAAGTTATCAGGATTTGTATTAATGCAATTGAAATTAGAAATATATCCTTAATGTCTTGATATGCAGAATCACACAGAATGGCTTGAAAGGACCTCTGGAAGTCACCTGCTCTCACCTGCCTGCTCAAGCAGGATCACCTAAAGCCAGTTGCCCAGCTATATTACCAGAAGGCTTTTGCTAGGAGCTGTTTGAACCCACTCCTTAGACATCACTAGGATGCCTTGGGAATATTGCATGTTGAAAAACTCCTGTGAATTTTTAGTTCTAACTGGTATCTTTTAATGCTTACTTCTTAGACATAGAGGAACGTAGGGTTTCTGACACAGTTAGCCCACACTCTTAAAGATACTGTTGTACTCGATTAATTTTATTCATATTAAACAGGGGATTTCATGAGGAAGACGTGTATCTGGCAGTCTAAAGTATCATTTCAAGTGGTCACATGAAGATTGAAAGATTAAATTATACAGCATTAAGAAAGAAAACATTGAAAAAGATAAACAAAGAAAGAAACCAACCTCCATTTGGTAAAATGTGTAAGAGAAATATTCAACATTTTGAGGAAGGATTAGAATGGCAGGAAAGAAAAGGGAACTTTTTTAATACGTGAAAGAAATGCATATAAAGCACAGAGGAAGAAAATTAGATAGAAAGTACTGAAAGGAATTGTTACAAATAACATTAGAAAGAGGAGTTAAAACAGAAAAGGAAAGTGATTTAAAGGAACAAGAAACTTGAATGGAATATGTAATGCAAGGGAAAATTAATGAACAGATTCAAATAAGTGACTTCTATAAGAACAGACGGTGACTCTGCCTTTTTTGCTACAGTCTTTTTGGGTGGAGTAAATTAAATAGGTGCTAGCACTCCATTTGCACCTCTTGTAAGAATTTAATTTTCTGTAACTCATCTAAAATTGTTCTTAAACACCTATTGCCTGTGAAATTTCTGAAATGATTTTAAGGATACCATTGCATCAAATTCTTAAACATGGATCATTAAAAACTATTTCTGGCAAATAAATTTTGAAGTCACAGAATCACAGAATCACAGAATGTTGGGGATTGGAAGGGACCTCAAAGGATCATCTAGTCCAATCCCCCTGCCGGAGCAGGAACCTAAACAATTTTACACAGGAAGGCGTCCAAGCGGGTCTTGAATGTCTCCAGAGAAGGAGACTCCGCAACCTCCCTGGGCAGCCTGTTCCAGTGCTCTGTCACCCTCACCATAAAGAAGTTTTTTCTCAAGTTTAAGCGGAACCTCCTGTGTTCCAGCTTTTTTCATTGCTCCTTGTCCTATCGTTGGGCATCACTGAGAAGAGCCTGGCTCCATCCTCATGACATTTGCCCTTAACATATTTGTAAACATTAATTAGGTCTCCCCTCAGTCTCCTCTTCTCCAAGCTAAAGAACCCCAGCTCTCTCAACCTTTCCTCATAAGGGAGATGCTCCACTCCCTTAATCATCTTGGTGACTCTGTGCTGGACTCTCTCAAGCAGTTCCCTGTCCTTCTTGAACTGTGGGGCCCAGAACTGGACACAATATTCCAGATGTGGCCTCACCAGGGCAGAGTAGAGGGGGAGGAGAACCTCTCTCGACCTACTAACCAAACCCCTTCTAATGCACCCGAGGATGCCGTTGGCCTTCCTGACCAGTCCTCATTGGTAAATTGTAAATGAGTCGATCATTAAAAACTATTTCTGGCAAATAAATTCTGAAGTCCTCATTGTTAAATTGTAAATGAGTGCCATGGTGGTTTTACTCTTCTCATTCTGTGTGATAAATAGAATAGGGCTGTGCTTATGTATATTGCAATCACATTTCTAATTACTAGGTGTTCCCATTTGATTCCAGCAAGACTTAATATCCAAAAGTGGAAGACAGTCATATTTTTTGGTTTTTTTTTTCATTTTGTTTTAATATAAACTGGTTAATTAAGGCACTCTCAGCCCAGTTAAGCTCTGCCTATAGCGGCTTTTTAAAATGTCTCTCTTTGTTGTTTCTAATCCCTGAACAAAATATGCCTCATTGTATCTTTTCAAATTAAACTCCACAATTTCAGAATGTTTCTGTGATAAAATAAGTAGATTGCTTAATTTCAATCTACAGCTCCTTGGGTTAACTTTACAAAGAATTACAGGATGAATGCACCTGTCCAGGAGCTATTAAAATAAGGCTACCAATTTATAGGTCACTGGACAGTCATTGAGCAGTACACAATGCTGGCATAGCCCACATTGGAGCCACCAAAGTGAGGTGAATGGCCTCTAAGTCTGTCAGTTCTCCCAACCACCTTGTCATCATGTGTTGTCTTCTATCTGCTTTCTTTTCATTTCCTGAACTGATAAGACTTCAGGAAGTCCTTTAATTTTTTTATAAATAATTTTCTTCAAGCCTTGCAATGATATGCTTATGCTTACGTAGTTCTATGGACTTCTTCATTTCTGATGTGCTCACTTTTTGAATGTTGATCCTTTAAAACTGCCAAATACTGCATAGAAACTTCCTTAGAGCAATTGCCAAAAAGTTGGGATTTGTTGTATCTGAATATTTTCCTAACAGGGGAATCCTGTTTATCACTTGTAGAATTTTCCATTGCCTTTGTGATGCACTCCTGGGGAGAAACAGCCTGTCTGGGCCAAGAAAACTCACTGAGCCTACATAAGGACGTTTTAGGTGGAGATTACTGTGAAGGACCTCCTTAGCTACTGAGACATTCAAGTGAATAATTTCCATCTTCTAATGTCAGATTCCAAGTTTAAATCAATCATCTAGGATGTCTCTAAATCTTTTGGAGACGAGTGGCCATAGAGGTTGGGGTAGATGAATTAACTACAGAATTTCTTCTCTCTCTTCATTAAAAACACACAAAACTTTATAACTAATTTCTCTTTCCTCAAGACTTCCAAACCTTCAGACAGATTAGGAGGTGCAATGAATCTAATCTTTCCTGTAAAATCCTTTGACACTGTTGAGTTAAAATATAGGTTTCTATCCCAGCTTCTTTTTCTCTTTTATGTTGCAAAATTTAGATCAGCTCTCTGCTTTTGTACAGTCTTCTCTTTGTGAACTATAGCAGTCTTCTAGTATTAGAGATACTCGCTGAAATTTAGAGAACAATCTCAGAACACTTTCACATATGCCAGGAGACAGCACTCAGAATCACAGAGTCACATAATGGTTGAGATTGGGAAGGATCTCTGGAGGTTATCTGGTCCAACCGCCTGCTTAAGCAGGGCCACCTAGAGCCAGTTGCCCAGGACTGTGTCCAGATGGCTGAGTACTTCCAAGGATGGAGACTTTACAACCTTCCTGGGCAACCTGAGCCAGTGCTTGGCCACCGCCACAGTGAAAAAGCATTATCTGATGTCCAGGCAGAACCTGCTGTATTTCAATTTGTCCCCAATGCCTCTGGTCCTGTCACCGGGCACCAGAAAAAAAGAACCTGACTCTGCCTTCTTTGCACCCTCCCTTTGTATATATACGTATATGTAAGTATATGTATACACACACACGCATACACACACACACACACACACATATAAATATGTGAAAATGGCGTAAAGCCTTCTGCATCAAGTTAACTCTTGTGCAGCAGGCAGGAAGATGTGTCTCTATTTTTGAAGAACAATATGTACAGTTAAAGGTAGAAGCTTCTTCAGAACAGTTCAAAATAAAACCTTACTGGGAAATCAATTTTAGTGTTCAATTTTGCTCTCACATCCCTCTGCATAAAGTACGGATGTATTTCTGCAGTCATAGAATGTATTTTAATACACCTTATCCATTAAGATAAGAATTTTCCCCTTTCCTAGCTTTTTATACAATATATGCATTTTCTCATATTGTTATTCTAGCACTGTTTAAAATGAAGACAAATCAGATATAAACAATACATCAGATGCCTGCTCCCACAGAAACCTCTTCATGAGAACATTTAGCAATGGATTTTTATCATTTTGTGGTTTGAAAACATCAACTAAAATGAAGGTAGACAAATGTTAGGCATTTCTTAAAGAAAAATTACCCTTTTATTTATATATAATATATTTCACAAATACTGTAATATTTTTTTGGAGGCAAGCACATACATGCATTGCCAGCTCTTTTTACCCTGAAATTGAAATAAAATCACAAATTAACAAAATTATATTTTTCTAATATGTAAATATTTCTCTAATATTTGAAATAAAACTATGATAACACTGTCGATTACTACAGTCTCCAAAATAATTGCTGCATATAATTTCTTGAATATCTCCAGATAAAAAGTGAACAGATGTCTTCCACCCACTAATCTGAACTTTCTATCTGCAGTACCCCATTAATCTCTACCCAGTAGTTTTTGCAGGAGAAGATTTCTGTGGCTGTAGATGGTTAACATAATTTCAGTGAAAGTTTAAAGAACTCGTCATGCTTGCCTTGTCTTATTTTCTTCTAGTCTTGAACTAAAGGAGAAAGAAATTACCTAAATTAATTATTTAACCATGGAGACTAGAGATAGAGTTTTATACTGCTACCATCTGCAGTTATTTATAAACTATTTCCATAATGAATCCATGTCACTTCAATATCAGTGTTAAGTTCTGCTTTTGGATGTGTGAATGCAACGGCTATTGGGATTAATACGACTATTTGCAGTGGTAAATCCATTACTTGTGCTGTGGAAAGAGAAGAAAAGTAGCCATTATAGAGGTTAAATCCTGGCAAGTTTTATCTTTCCATCCATGTTTTGTCATCCCCTTTATGTGTATGGAATTTCTGGTTTCTAGATTATTCTATTTGTTACTTTTTATAAGTACATGTTAATTACATATCTCCTTATTTAAACTAAGTTGTATAGCGTTATCCAACACCACCTAATTTTAATAAGAATCTTCCTATCAACCATTGAGAATTGATTTAAAACCAGTTTCTGTTGTTCTAATCCTGAAAAATAATATAATATGGCAAAATTGCAGAAGGTTCCTTCTCTTGCAGTCCTCAAATTAAATGATGATAAAGATCATAGAATTATGGAATCATAGAATCATTTAGGTTGGAAAAGACCTCTAAGATCATCAGGTCCAACCATTAACCCAACACCACCATGCCCACTAAACTGTATCCTGAAGTGCCATGTCTACATGTTTTTTGAACACCTTCAGGGATGGTGACTCCACCACTTTCCTGGGCAGCCTGTTCTAATGCTTGACCACTCTTTCAGTAAATAAATTATTCTTAATATCCTGTCTCAACCTCCCCTGGTGCGATTTGAGGTCATTTCCTCTCATACTGCTTGTTACTTGAGAGAAGAGACCAACACCCTCCGCACTACAACTGCCTTTCAGGCAGTTGTAGAGAGCAATAAGGTCTCCTCTCAGTCTCCTTTTCTCCAGACACAACAATGGCAGTTCCCTCAGCTGCTCCTTATAAGACTTGTTCTCTGGGCCCTTCACCAGTTTGTTGCTCTTCTTTGCACACGCTCCAGCAACTCAATGTCCTTTCTGTAGTGAGGGGCCCAAAACTGAACACAGTATTTGAGGTGCGGCCTCACCAGTGCTGAGTACAGGGGTATGATCTCCTCCCTACTCCTTCTGGCCACACTATTTCTGATGCAGGTCAGGATGCTATTTGTCTTCCTGGCCATTTGGGCACACTGCTGGCTCATGTTCAGCCAGCTGTTGACCAACACCCCCAGGTCTTTTTCTGCCATGTATCTTTCCAACCTCTCCTCCCCAAGCCTGTAGCGTTGCATAAGGTTGTTGTGATCGAAGTGCAGGACCCAGCACTTGGCCTTGTTGAACCTCATCCAGTTGACCTCAACCCATTGATCCAGCTTGTACAGATTCCTCTGTAGAGCCTTTCTACCCTCAAGCAGATCAACACTCCCATCCTATTTGGTGTCATCAGCAAACTTACTGAGGGTGCACTCAATCCCCTCTTCCAGGTCATTGATAAAGATACTAAACAAGTCTGTCCCCAAAACTGAGCCCTGGGGAACACCACTTGTGACTGGCTGCCAACTGGATTTAGCTTCATTCACTAAAACTCTCTGGGCTTGGCCATGAAGCCAGTTTTTTACCCAGTGAAGAGTCCACCTGTCTAAGCCATTAGCCACCAGTTGCTCTAGGAATATGCTGTGGGAGACAGCATCAAAGGCCTTGCTAAAGTCCCGGTAGACAACATCCATAGCCTTACCCTCATCCACTTGGTGAGTCACCTGGTCATAGAAAGAAATCAGGTTGGTCAAACAGGACCTGCCTTTCATTAAACCCATACTGGCTGAGCCTAATCCCCTGGTTGCTCTGAACATGCCATGAGAGCTCACTCAAGATGAACTGCTGCAGGTTTTTTTTAATTATCTCTTATGATAGTGGCCAGATTGAGTTCTAGCTGGGCTTTTGGCTTTCTTGTTCCTCTGCATGACCTAATGAGATCCCTGTACTCTTCTTGAGTTCCCTGCCCCTTCTTCCAAAGATGGTAAACTCTCCTTTTTTTTCCGAGTCCCAGCAAAAACTTCCTGTTCAGCCAGGCCAGTCATCTTCCCCTCCAGTTCATCTTGTTACACATGGCGACAGTCTGCTCCTGAGCCTTTAAGAAGGCTTCCTTCTTGAAGAACTTCCTGGACACCTTTGTCCTTCAAGACTGTCTCCCAAGGGACTCTCTCAACCAGTGTCCTGAACATGCTGAAGTTTGCCCTTCAGAAGTCCATGATAGTGATTTTGTTAACCCCCCCTCCTTACTTCACCAAAAGTCTAGAATTCTATCATTTCATGGTCATTAAGCCCAAGACAGCCTCTGACCACCACATCTCCACTTGTCCTTTTCTGTTGGTAAACAGAAGGTCTTAATAATGATCGTTCCTTGGTGGGCTCACTTACCAGCTGTGTCCGGAAGTTATCTATCTTCCACACACTCCAGAAACCTTCCAGACTGTTTCCTCTCTGTTTTGTTGTATTTCCAGCAAACATTCAGTAAGTTGAAGTCCCCCACAAGAACAAGGCCTAGAGATTGTGAGACTTCTGCCATCCCCTTGTACAATGGATATCATCTTTATGCTGGAATCTTTTGGATAACTTTAACCATATGTAAAGTGGTTTTGTTCTTGGAAACTTTTTCTTGAAATTCAATGGCACAAATAAAAACTAATGGTTTATAAAAAATTAATTAGGCAAAATGTTGACATAATAAATTGTATTCTTTCTAGAGGCACACCTGGATATACCAGCAAGCACATGCTTGGTATAATACATCATAATTGTCCTGAGAGAGTTATGGCTATGTATTAGGTCAATCCATAATATGAAACTATTAAAAAGTTAATATAGATAAACCTTCTAGTCCAGGATATGTAGAGAAAACCTGCAGAGAAAAGGCAGCTAATTTTTAAATATTGACTTGAATATTATGCTCAGAAAATTTCATTAAAGAAATAAATAAGGTTAGACAGTGCAAGCATGTCAATGAACACTGTTGTTCGCTCACGTAAATAACCTATTTTTTTTAATCAGAATGTCATAACCAGAGCAACAACAAACAATTCCGGAGCAAAAGTGTTGTGTAAAATAAATATTAAAATAAACAGGTTTTGGTTTTATTTTGAAATTAAATTTTCACTGTAGCAATACACTCAGTAAAATGCTAATAGTGGGAGAGTTGCATTCATTTTTTTAGAATCATAGAATCATAGGATGGTTTGGATTGGAAGGGACCTTTAGAGGTCATCTAGTCCAACTCTCCTGCAGTAAGCAGGGGCATCTTCAATTAGGTCAGGTTGCTCAGAGCCCCATCCAACATGACCTTGAATGTTTCCAGGGGTGGGACTTCTACCACCTCTCTGGGCAACTTGTTCCAGTGTTTCATCACCTTCATTGTAAAAAATTTCTTTCTTACATCTAGTCTAAATCTACCCTCTTTTAGTTTAAAATCATTACTTCTTGTCCTATTGCTACAGGTCCTGCCAAAAAGTCTGTCCCGATCTTTCTTATAGGCCCCCTTCAAGTACTGAAAGGCTACAATAAGGTCTCTCCGGAGCCCTCTCTTTTCCAGTCTGAACAACCCCAATTGTCTCAGCCTTTCTTCATAGGAGAGGTGTTTCAGCCCTCTGATCATTTTTGTGGCCCTGTGGTGGATTGACCTTGGATGAATGCCAGGTGCCCACCAAGCCACTCTATCCCCAACAAGCCCCACTCCTCACCAGGATGAGGAGGGGAGAAAATAAGGTGGAAAAAACACCCATCAAACTCGTGGTTGAATCAAAGTCAGTTTAACAGAAACAAAGTAAAACCACGTGCACGGAAGCAAAGGAATAAAGGGTTTAAGCACTTTTGTTATCCCTGAACTGAATAGCACATCAGAGCCTTTCATCTCTAAGGTAGTCAGTGTGTCCAGATGGAAATAATACTTAATATAGATGACTGACTTTCCCTGAAACACAGACTGGTATTTCCAATGTCAGAAATAAGGACCCTATGAAAACTAAAAATTCAGACATAGGAACACTTTTTAAGAATATTATTTATGTAGGATACCATGGTTGAATAAATAGTATTGTAACAAAAAGGCAATCTAGCCCTCTGTTTTTACTGTATTCCTGAATAATGTTCTAGTTATAAGCAGATGTGAGAAATACTCCAGAAATACCTAACAGAAGAAATAATGCATCATGTCTAGTTCCTCTTCTCTTGGGTAGTTAACATACTTTAATGGGGTATTTTGTCACAGATGCATGTAACTAAGTTTTACACTTAAAATGTCTTCCAGTCTTTTTTTACAGAATCTATGTTATTGAAGAAGGATGCTGAGAAAAATTAAACTCAGTACATGATCCTTTGAAAACCTGTACAGATCTGAACATTAGTTTCCATTGAACTCAATGCCAATATGATTGCAGCATAAAATACTGAATTTACTGAATTGTAAGTGCAGCAAGCCTCTGACTCAGAAAGGAATTAGAGAAATCTGTGTCCAGTATGCTGATCTTCAGAATCTCACACTGCACACAATGGTTTGTATGATTGGACTGAGATGTGATAACTTGTCATTCGATGCTTGCTAGTTTATAGCATCCCGTGCTAGTGTAAGAAAAGAAGAAAACTGTTCACTTCCTTGGATGATGAAGACAGACAACAGATGCCAGGTGACAAAGCAGGGCTGTGCACTATTAATAGGATGAAGGTGGCCCCAGGAATATTTCAGAACCTGCTCAATGTATTTGATCATACAAACCTATTTTCAAGTGACTATGATTTTCCTGTAGAAAAATGGATCATAGAATCATAGAATGGTATTGAATGGAAGGGACCTTAAAGATTATCTAATACCAACTCTCCTGCCATAAGCAGGGACACCTTCCACTAGATCAGGTTGCTCAAAGCCTCATCCAACCTGGCCTTCAACACTTCCAGGGAGGGGACATTCACAGCTTCTCTGGGCAACCTGTTCCAGTGTCTCAACACCCTCACAGGAAATAATTTATTCCTAATATCTAATCTAAACCTACCTTCTTCCAGTTTAAAGCCATTACCCCTTGTTCTATCACTACCTGCCCTTGTATAAAAGTCCCTCCCCAGCTTTCCTGTAGGCCCCCTTCAGGTATTGGAAGGCTGCTATAAGATCTCCCCAGAGCCTTCTCTTTTCCAGGCTGAACAGCCCCAACTCTCTCAGCCTGTCCTCATAGGAGAGGTGCTCCAGCCCTTGGATCATCCTCGTGGCCCTCCTCTGGATTCACTCCAGTAGGTCCATGTCCTTCTTAAGTTGGGGGCTCCAGAACTGTACACAGTACTCCAAGTGGTTCTCATGAGAGTGTAGTAGAGGGGCAGAATCACCTCCCTCAACCTGCTGACCACACTGCTCTTGATGCATCCCAGGATACAGTTGGCCTTCTGGGCTGCGAGCATGCATTGCTGGCTCATGTTGAGCTTGTCCACCAGCACTCCCAAGTCCTTCTCGTCAGGGCTACTGTTGATCCATTCTCTGCCCAGCTTGTATTTGTGCTTGGGATTGCATCGACCCAGGTACATGACCTTGCACTTGACCTTGCTGAACTTCATGAGGTTTGCACAGGCCCACATCTCAAGCCTGTCAAGTTACCTCTGGATGGCGTCCCATTCCTCCAGCCTGTCCACCAAACCACACAGCTTAGTGTCATCAGGAAACTTGCTGAGGGTGCATTCAATATCACTGTCCATGTCACCAACAAAGCTGTTAAAAAGTGACAATCTCAATACTGATGGCTAAGGGATACCACTCATCACTGATGGCCACTTGGACATTGAACCGTTGACTGCAACCCTTTGAGTGAGACCATTCAGCCATGCCTTTCACTTCCCATGTGCCTTGGCATAGTTTCCAAGAGGATCTGCTCCATGATCTTGCCAGACACAGAGGTGAGACTGGCTGGCCTGTAGTTCCTGGCTCTTCCTTGTTTCCTTTTTTAAAAATGGGGGTTACATTTCCCGTTTTCCAGTCCATGGAACCTCCACTAGATTGCAAGGACTTCTCAAATATGATGGATAGTGGCTTGGATGGGGGCTTGGCAACTGCATCTGCCAAGTCTCTCAGGGCCTGCGGGTGCATCCCATCTGGTCCCATGGACTCATGCACCTTCACATTCCTCAGATGGTCTTGAACCTGATCTTCTTCTAGAGTAGGTGGTTCTTCATTCTCCTAGTCCCTGCCTCTGCGTTCTGCAACTTGGGGGGTGTGGCTTGAGCACTTTTTGGTGAAGACTGAAGCAAAGAAATTGTTGAATACCTCAGCCTTCTCCGTGTCCCGGGTGACTAGGTCTCCTGTTCCCTTCTGGAGGAGACCCACATTTTCCCCAGTCTTCCTTTTATCCACAACATACCTGTAAAAGCTTTTCTTGTTGGCCTTGATGTCCCTGGCCAGATTTAATTCTGTCAGGGCTTTAGCTTTTCTAACATGATCCCTGGCTGTTCAGATAATTTCCCTGTATTCTTCCCAGGCTACCTGTCCTTGCTTCCACCTTCTGTAGGCTTCCTTTTTGCCACTGAGTTTGTCCAGGAGCACATTGTTCATCCATGCAGGCCTCCCAGCATTATTGACTGACTTTCTTCTTTGAGAGGCATTGCTCCTGGGCTTAAAGGAGGCAGTCCCTGAATATTAACCAGCTTTGTTGGGCCCCTCTTCCCTCTAGGGCTTTATCCCATGGAACTCTTCCCAGCAGGTCCCTGAAGAGGTCAAAGTCTGCTCTCCTGAGTCCTGGCTAGTGAGCCTACTGCACACCCTCCTCATTGCCCTAAGGAACTTGGATTCCACCATTTCATGGTCACTGTATCCAAGACTGCCCTTGAGCTTCACATTCCCCACCAGCCCCTCCTTGGTGGTGAGAACAAGGTCCAGAAAAGCACCTCTTCTCATAGGCTCCTCGATCACTTGGAGAAGGAAGTTGTCATCGACACATTCCAGGAACCTCCTGGATTGCTTAAGCCCTGCTGTGTAATCCTTCCAACAGATATCAGGGTGGTTGAAGTCCCACATGAGGACCAGGGCTTGTGAACATGAAGCTGCTCCTATCTATCTATAGAGGGCCTCATCCTTTCAGTCTTCCTAGATGGGGGGATCGTAGTCGATCCCCACTGTAAAGTCATCTGCTCCTGTCATCCCTCTAATCCTAACCCATGAACTCTCGGTCAGCTCCTCATCCATCCCCAGTCAGAGCTCCATGCATTCCAACTGGTGATTCACATAGAGGGTGACACCCCCTCCTCTTCTCCCCTGCCTGGTCCTTCCTAAAGAGACTGTATCTTTCCATTCCCATGCTCCAGTCATAGGAGCATCCCACTACAACTCTGTGATGCCAGTCAGGTCACAGTCGTGCAGGTATGTGCACATCTTTAACACCTGTTGTTTATTCTTCATGTTACATACTTTTGTATAGAGGCATTTACATTGGGCCCCCAGTGAAGTTAACCTGCTGGTTGGAGCAGTTGGAATTTCATTGTGCCACTCTCCAGGAGCTCTCCTGCTGACCTGTGATCCTTCTACAGGCTCTGGGAATCTGTTTCTGACACTGGCACCAAACTGGCAGGCCTGGGGTGGATTGAGGTTCCCCTCTTCTGGCAACTAGTTTATTCGAGCATGTACGTTTCCCTGGAAAGGTGCAGGAGGATCCACCATAGCCATACAAGCCCTTGAGATGGTTGCCCTTCTGGTTCCCATTATGGGAAGCAGATAAGGGACATTTGTCGCTGCTCTCATTGACCTGGCTTATTCCTGAGTTTGCTGAGCGTTACCACTTTGGGCCCCAGCCCCAAGTCATCATCCTGCATGCCTAAGTCAGATTTGCTGGGTGTAAGAGGCAAACAGGTGCTTGGAACTTAGACGTTAATTGTGGTGACCCTAAAGCTTTTGAGCTGATGAGTGCCCTCCCCTCCAAATAAGGGCCACTGTGCAGGGGCTGTGGTTTACACTTCATTTGCCAATATGTTATGGTGTTGGATTGGTTACTGATGCACATAGCCTCCATTCACACTTACTGAGAAGAAAATATCTTGGAAAATCTTTATGTAGGTGACTCTTGGTAATGGTCTGATGGGGAAAGACGCCATTGTGTCACATGGAAGTAACCCTTGGCCACTAGAGTAGTGTGTATGGTAGAATCTAGGGATTTCCATGGGTCTAGATGTCAACAAACAGTCCTGGAGCTGTGCCACTTTGGAATACCTGCAGTGGTGATTATATCAAACCAGATACGTTTGCAGAGTATTGTGTTTAGTAGGTTGTGATCTGTATCTCCTGGCGGTAGAAAATTAATCTTGCTAAAGTATGTGTCCTTTCACATGAGTATGCAGAATTGAAGTAATTTCCAGTTTTCTTTAGTGTGATGTTGGTTTGGTATCTATTTTGTGTTTCCTGACTTGTAGTTATAAACCATACCTTAATTATAACAATTATGTACTTTAAGAAATACAATCAATATTGTTGTAATATGGGCATTCTTTACTCCATCTTCCTTTTCTCTTTTTTCTTCAGAGAAAATAAGTTTTAAATTCTGCCTGGAAATGCATACCACAGTGCTCTAAACTGCCATATCAAGTTCTAAAAGCACTGCATATGATTTCAGGCACCTATAATAACTGCCTTATTTGCACTGTTTGAGTCCTATTTTTGAGAGTCTTTTGCTTTTACTGACTTAGAGACACGATCAAACCTGCAATGTTTTAATTCAGCTGTTTTTCAAATGGGCTTTATAATTCAGCCTACAGTTAACTTCATATCTTATTGCTGAAGAAGTAGGTTCTGCACTAGGACTTAGGAGATACTAAATATGAGGTACAGCCTTGTCAAACTGGCAAGAATCTTCAGGATTGGAAAAAACATGCTTCCCACTGGTTTAACAGGTCTGTATATTCTGAAAGTTCTTGTGTTCAGATTAAATCTTCAGAAAAAAGATTATGTGGAAAATAAATGATCAGTAGAACTCCATCAGAGAAAGGTGAGACTTCATCAGCCACAGACACACAGAGGACATCTTGAACAAAATGAACCTGTGGTGTGACAGAGGCAGAATAAATACAGTGAATTTTTATCCACATAATATGAAAAGTCCCAAATCCACTTTTAAGACCAATAAATACATGTCATCTGGCACACTCATGACAAATATTTATTCTCTGCTATTTGATTAACATCAGAGACACTGTAAATAGGCAATGTCTTCAAGTTTTGTAAACTGAGATGAAATGAAGGAGACATTTGAGCAAACTCAAATTATTCTAGTTAAGAAGAATTATCACAGGAAGCCAGATTTACGTTTGCTTCTCACCTGAAGCTGGCAAATCATAGAACAAGGACAGAGGAATTTGATTCTTTCTTCATCTCAGTTACAACTGTAAAACAAAATTCCTATTGACTTTCCTGATGGTATAATCTGCACAATGACTTCAGAAACACTGCATTCTACAGTCTGTCCTGCATTATTTTGATCTAAAAGCATATTATAGGTTCCAAACTCCACGGAAAGTACTTACTGATGAAAATATACTGGCTCTGTTGAGACATTTTAGAATTTAGTTCTGCAATCTCACATAATTTTGTGTGATTACTCACCATTTTTGAATCAATTTCAGACAGGAAGAGAAAACACTGTTATTTCACCTTGTTTCAGTAAATGAAGAAATAGTTCCCTAGTGGGTGATACAAGTTTAATGGCTTAAATAGTGCATTTTTTTTTTTTAATTGTAGTGTGTGTGATTTTGTCAGATCAACAGTTACGGCAATAAGCAACAGTCACACTTATGAAAGCCTACGAGCAGGATCAATAGAAAAATGCATTATCTTCACTCTGAGCATAGTACTACTTTGCATGAAGTTTTCTGTAGAAAGCACCTAGAAGGGAAAAAATCAATATATTTTATAATATTTCTCCATTCATTGTATGACAAATAAGATGTAGAGAATGCATGAAAGAGAAAACCTTAGAAGTTGTCACCAAATCTGATATTGAGTAAGCCAGTCAGAAGAAACTCTCTAAGACTCGTTTGAACCTTTAGAAAGCAGATATTCTTTATTGCAGTGCTGGACACACAGAGAAATTGCTCCCCCAAGGTGTTTGTCTTTGTTTCAGCACACATTATATTGACCTAATACATGCATATTCATTGAACTTCCAATAAATTATCTACTTATTAAAAATATTTCCTGTAACTATTTAGCATTTGTAAATGTCCTTCATGCTTGCACAGTAAAAAGAGCTAGTGGTCTTTTGATAGTCTTCATCACTGTGTCCATTGATTGAACTCCTCTTTGGTTCTGCACAGTGGTGTCTCTTTTACATGCTTGGGACAGTATTCCTTGAAGAATGTTTAGTCATTAATCATTATCTATATGTACTTTCTCAGGCTTAAGCACTTCTGATAGTTTTGTATTAGAACATTTACAAAAGGTCCTAAGGTTATAAAATTCTCAGGGGGCTGAGGAGGACAGTTGTGAGTTTGCACAACAGAATGATCTAAGCAAGCAGATACATGCGAAACAACTAGTCCACTTCAAGGTTGTTAGCAATCTAAGAGGAATGATGTAATGTAACTGGGTGATTTCTAAATCTTCTACGACCTAAGGATCTTGTTAAGTTTTACAACTAAGTAATTAACAGATGCAAGTGAAGCCACTAAGTGATTTATAAATCTTCTAAGGGTTTAGTCTTTCATGCAATAACAGATTGAGCTATATCAACCTTAAAATCATGGATCACACATACTTGTTGTGAAATGTTCATAAATCCAGTATCATAATGAGTTACATTGGTCTCATGGTATTTTAATGCCAGCGGTGCACACTGGTGAATCAATATGGTCACATATTTTACTGTAATAATTTTACATACCTTTTTTGTTAACAGATCACTTTCCTAAATTTGTCTTTCATTTTAGTTGTTGTGCTTGAAGCTGTGAAAATTGAAATAATATTTGACATTTTTTGACATTTTCACTTTACTTCTTGTTTAAATGCATGAGTCTGGCATCAATTTGCTCATGCAATTCTTGAAAGCCCATGTGTCCTTATAGGTCTTAAAGGAACAGAATCTGATATTGAAAAGTGCTACTGTTTCTTCATAGATATAGTGGGCATTATTACAATTATTTGCAAATTAAGTAGCAAACCAGTGAACTGAATCCCCAGCCCCCAGCTCTGAGTGAACAAAATACACAAACCATATGGCCTCTCCACTAAAGAACAACGTATAAGAAGGCAGGAAAGATCTGCTAGTGTTTGGAAATCTACAGCCATACATTGTTGACAAGTGTGTGAGGGAAGGAATAGTAGGACCTGGTATTGTTCTCTGGCAAACACATTTTGAGGGCTGCAGATGTGGCCTCTCAGAGTAAGACAAGATTAAATCCCTGAATGAAACCCTACATTTCACTGAGGGTCCCATAATTTGAAGTGCCAAAATGAATTACATACCTGAATGCTGTATATCCATAGAAACACCAAATGATAGAATGGCTGAAGTTGAAAAGAACATCTACAGGTCAGCTAGTCCAACCCTCCAATTCATAGCAGGACCACCTAGATCACATTGCCCAGAACCGTGTCCAGTTAAGTCCTGACTGCGTCCAAGGGCGGAGATTCCACAGCCCCTCTGGGCAGCCTGTTCCAGGGTTTGACCACTCTCACAGTAAAAAACATTTTTCTTATGTTTAATTTTACATATTTCAGCTTGTGTCCATCTTTTGTCTCCTTTCACTGGTTAGCACTGAGAAAAGTCTAGCTTCATCTCTATCTTTCTTCTCTCCTGTCAGGTATTTATAAGCAGACTTTGTTCAGGAAGCAGATACTGTAACAAAAGCAAGGACTGAAGTGGACTTAATTATACTGTCTCATTATATCACTTGAAAGAGCTACTATATTAATATTGTTGATGGATAGAAACCAAGACTGAAAAACATCTTGCTTTTGTTTTCTGTGCTGCTTTTGTTCATGCAGATACCTTTCTAGCAATATCTGATGAAAACATTTCAAGAGACAGTATCATATTGGAATAACAGTCAGTTCTTTCACTTGAAGACAGACAGCAAGACTTCCCCTCCTTTTGCTAGGCAAGCTCCCTTTAATGTCAAAGTAAGTTTATTTGAGAAATGATCAAGTGACAAATCTAAGAATTAGACTTTTGCATGAATGTCCCTTTAAGTATTTTATACAATGTAATTTTTAAATTTCTTTTTTAGTGATTGAATTGAGTTCTTAAATATAGCTCAAAGATGATTCAAGCAAGCTGTTGTTACAAACTGTTCAGAAGAAAAGGCTAAGTGCAGTCTTGTGATCTAGGCTGAAAGCAATAAAATGAGGTGCCATAAAGGAAGTGGTTCATATAAAGAGATTAATTCAGCATGAAGGTGAACTGGATAGGCAAAAGTTTCAGAGGGAAGAATAGGGAAATTACAGTATTTATGTAAATAAATGCAACTCTGATACAGTACTAAACTACAATAAGAAAAGACAAACACTTTATTGGCTTGTAGTGAAAGAGATATATTTTTAAAAAGTTGAGGAAACTACTGAGCAATATATTCTGGGAAATTCTTATTTTAAGAAAAGGAAGTTTACCTAAGCATCACTTGGCTCAATGTTTCTCCATATTCATGGACTGTATTCCATTTAACAGCAGTTTAGTTTCAGAATATGATATCTGGACCCAGGGTCTTATATGCCTTTTAAAATAACAGGCACAAACTAGGAAAAGTCCAGAAGTAAAAAATAAAATATGCTGAAAGGCCTACAAATGGGTATTCATAGGAAAAATAATAATAATAAAAAAAAAATAACCATATATATGGTATGGAAAAGTGTACAGAAATAAGATATTAGGATTGTTCTTCCGTGTTAGGAGACATTATAAAGTGGTAAAGAACAAGTGAAAACGGAGAAGTATGTGAGTTTAAGATGCAGCCTAAGTGACCAAAATAATATAGTCGTTCTACATGGAGGCAAACACCAAAAAGTTTTATTCAGATACTGAAAAGTCACAAGTGCTTTGTCAAACATAATGCATGAAGAATCATTGTACTCCTAGGTGAATATAAATACATTTTCATAAGAAGTCTTAAGAAAATGTGAAAATTAAAGTAAGCCTGTTTGTGTCCAAAATTTGGTTGCAGTACTCTTTGCCTTTTGGATTTCTCTTGAACTTGAAAGCATCTCTAGGCTCTGCCCTGAAGGTGACTTTTATGGATGTAATATTTTAGCCATTTCAATGACATCTAGATTCTTGACTGTTGAAAGTGCTGGAGCTATTTCTAAAATCAGTATTTTGAGTTTATTAAGTCACTTTAACTTTTAATCCTTGGATTCTAACCATATTATCTAATAAAAAGTGGTTCACTATATAATTTACGGTCTTCAGATGTCCCAACACTGCACCTAGATTTAGATTTTTGCTGTTTCCCATCTCCATTTCTCATGTAGTAAAGTATGGTATAAGGATTGTAGTCAAAGCTGCTCAGGTATTCTAACCCTTACCCTGAAATGACTAGAACCTCTTGTGAATACTTGATAGGGACTGTGAATTAACTGGTTGAGGATTCATGTAAATTCAGTCTACAAAACTGAAAAGCTCTTCACTGCCTCTCTTGACTAGATCTCCTTTGAATATAATGGGAGCTTAGCTTTCCAGCACACTTGGAGACACCTAAGGAAAAAGTGTGTTAAATTGTGAGCTTAAAACCTTTCACTAAGCATAAAAGCTTTTATGTGAAATTAGAGAAAAGAATGAAATAAAGTACCCTGAGGGAAGGTAAGTGATGTTTTTAGTCCAACTAGCTATTAACCTCAGTTGCACAAGAAAAGGGGTATAATGCTGATAGCTATGCAGATGATCAGGTGACCAGAAAAGATTTGAGCACAAGGTAATGAGAGGAAAACAGGGAAGAAGAGATGTGATGGATGGAAACATTTGATCTTTGTTTGAGGGCCTAGCCTTTTTGTAGAATTGTTTGTATATTGATATTAGAACAAAATAATATTATTAACACTATCACATAATTAATGTTTCAGCTTGTGGTAGTCAGCATTTTTGTTAAAAAATATTTTTTTCTCACAGTTTTTCCCCCTAAACATCAAAATGATGCTTCCCTCCTTCCATTGCAAATCTGATTTCCTTTGGCCTGGGGGTCTGAGGTTTTCTCAGTGTTTTGAGAGAAAAAGGATCCTCCAATGTGCTGCAGCGTAATTCTTTATGATGGTAGCATTGGATAATCATCATAGAATCACAGAATCACAGAATGTT
>NW_010329263.1:30712-32001 GCF_000700745.2 Antrostomus carolinensis | reverse complement strand
GCTGATGTCATCGGATTTTGTACAGTCAATGAAATTGATGTCATCAGGTATAATACGAGGGTAGTGTATAGTCTCCGCTGTATGCTGTGTCTGGAGTTTGTGGTTGGTTTTATTGCACAGTCACTGCCCAGGGTTGCTGATGTTGATCTTAAAGAAGTCATTAAGCACCAATTCTGGTCCAATCAGGGTTCACACCTTGTTAACCTGGGAATATACTTAATATAAAACTGTTAGTGTGACATGCAACAACTATAATAATGATGGTATGCAATTCATTGGCTAGTTTCACCTAAAATCAAGTCCCCCTGAGGTACACATTGAACTTCTCCATCTTTCTGCATCATCCACCAGGTACATCCAGGTCCTTGAGCAAAAGTAATCCCATGAATGGGCTTACCTTTACCTGAGGCAGGAATAACCCACACTGACTTTCCAAGCAAATTCTTAATGTGCACTACAGGGACTTTGTCCCCTTCCACAGTACATAAAAGTTTTGATTGGACAGGGCCAGCTCAGTTGGCAGCGCCCCAGGTGGATTTTGCTAAGTGTGTATCCCAGTGTTTGAAAGTTCCACCACCCATTGCTCTCAGTGTGGTTTTTAACAGCCCATTGCATCGTTTGACTTTTCCAGAAGCTGGTGCATGATAGAGACTGTGGTACACCCACTCAGTGCCATGTTCTTTGGCCCAAGTGTCTATGAGATTGTTTTGGAAAGGGGTCCTATTCTCTGACTCAATTCTGTCTGGGGTGCCATGGCGCCACAAGACCTGCTTTTCAAGAACCAGAATAGTGTTCTGGGCAGTGGCATGGGGCACAGCATATGTCTCCAACCATCCGGTGGTTGCTTCCACCGTTGTAAGCACATAGCACTTACTATTACGGGTTTGTGGGAGTGCGATACAGTCAACCTGCCAGGACTCTCCATATTTATATTTTAACCATCATCCTCCATACCAGAGAGGTTAAACCTGAGCAATAGTGTCCACAGTTAAGTCCACACCTCGATCAAGAACACATCTACACATTGCATCTCTTCCTTGATGGCCTGAGGCATCATGGGCCCATGGGGCTAAAAATGTTTCACCCTTCTGTTGCCAGTCCAAGTCTACTTGAGATACTTCGATTTTAGTAGCTTTATCTACATGTTGGTTGTTTTGATGTTCTTCAGTAGGTCAACCCTTGGGCATATGGGCGTCTACATGACGTACTTTTACGGTTAGCTTTTCTAGTCAAGCAACAATGTCTTGCCATAGCTCAGCAGCCCAGATGGGTTTGCCTCTGCACTGCCC
>NW_010329263.1:17996-29866 GCF_000700745.2 Antrostomus carolinensis | reverse complement strand
GATCTCACTGTAATGTGGAATGTGCATTCTCCAGAAACCCACAACGCCTAAGAAGGCTTGTGCTTCCTTTTTGTTAGTTGGTGGAGACATAGCTGTTTTTTTATTAATCACATCTATTGGGATCTGACAGCATCCATCTTGCCACTTTATTCCTAAAAACTGAATTTCTTGTGCAGGTCCTTTGTCTTTGCTCTGTTTTATGGCAAAGCCAGCTCTCAGGAGGATTTGGATTACTTTTTCTCCTTTCTCAAAAACTTCTTCTGCTGTATTGCCCCATACAATGATGTCATCAATGTACAGCAGGTGTTCTGGAGCTCCACCCTTTTCCAGTGCATTCTGAATCAGTCCATGGCAAATGGTGGGGCTGTGTTTCCACCCCTGGGGCAGCTGATTCCAGGTGTGATATAGCCAATCTGCCAGGCCTCTCCATATTTATATTTTAACCATCGTCGTCCATACCAGAGAGGTTAAAACCTCTTGGCTTGTTTGATCGCAGCACATGTTTCACATTCATGAATAACCTGTGCAGGAAAAGAACTGTCATGTGTGTAGGTAGAAGACAGAACACTAAAGCAAAAAGGTGAAGATGAATATGATATACATTTGCTTCTTAGGACCCTGCTAGCCATATTTATAACATTGCATCCCCAAATATTCTCTGAAAGTTAACATAGGAAATGTATCTCACAAAGTCGCCCAGAAGTTATTTCCTTCCCACTCACCAATGTAAATGATTTTTGCTTCCCAGTTGAATTCTTTCTAATTCCATTACCTTTGTCTTCTTCAGGTTTAAACTTATCTCATTCTGTATGCATAGGTTTTACATTCATACTTCCTTCTCAAAACTCACCTTATTCTCCAATGCTTGTCACAATATTTTGAGAAATAAAGCACAAAAGACTCAAATAAATATTTGCTTTTGAATACAGTATGATTCTAAAATGCTAGTACCTGCAGTATGACAACCTGGTGAATGGGGAATCTGTTTTAAAAATATATATTTACTTTATAATTAATAAAAAGTGTATGAGGAATGTGTAATGAGTAACTGTAAAAAAAAAATCTAGTAGCTAGTATTTATTTACTGCCATGGATGAAAATCGATGGATAAGCAAAGGAAAGGATTCAGAGTTCAAAAAATTGTCATTTTTTTATTACTTATTTAATTTTATCTAAATTTTCAAAAGCTAAAAATTTTCCAAGAGATGGCTAGCTTGTCACTGCTGCAAAGTGAATTAATAGGTTTAGTTGTTTTATGGGTTTACCTGTATTAGAGGTATCATTTTTGATAGTAACATAAAAACATAAAAATTCAAATGACCAGAATTCTTCAGATAAGGTCCTCAGAACATTTTTTTTTTTTATAATTGAAATGTGCATATGTAAAGAAGATTCACAGAACTGAAAAAAAAAAAAAAAGGAAAAAATAACAAAAACAGTATATGTAAATGCACCCACTGACAGATTAATTCCCCAGCATAATACATGTTCTTCTAATTGAAGAACTGCAGATCTAAAAGTAAAAATTAACATCTATCAAGGACTCCTTGTAAAATGGCTGTTCTGGGCATAAATGAATGCAAAATACATTCCATAATCTAGCTTCCATTAGTGAGATCATTAGCAGATTTTGTAAACACTAGCTGTAGAGCATATTTATGAGGTTCTTTATTCCCTTCTATCATTAATAAATAAATAAATAAATAACATATTCCACTAGTGAACAACTTTTTTAAGTGTATGAAACTTCTGTTCAAAAGAAAGAGTATTGCAAAAGCTTTCATTAAGTTAGGCAATAGCTCCCTTTTTACACTTTCTTTTACTTAAAGCCAGGACTAAAATGCTTGTGGTCTCTACAACTGCTTTCAGCGTAGCAAAATGGGGTGAGAATGTAAACAACCATATCTAAATTAGTATCCTGAACTTACTAGTTTGTATATTTTGCAAATTTGTTTGAATTTGTTGCTTTGAACTAGAATGGTGTGATTTATATTGAAGAAACCTCTCAAAAATATTCTTTGTGAAGTTTTTCCAATATAAGAATAAATACCCCCCTCCCTCTCACTCTTGTCTTAGATACATTACAATAATCTGTACCTTCTCTTCTTTTTCCAGCTGATCTGGATTCCTGAGGGAACTGTATTTCTGAAAAGGTAAAAGAAACACTCATACATCACTGATAGATCACAAAGTTCACACTGAATGTATACTAAATGATTAATTCCTCCACTACAAAATATCCCAGTTTCCTTATCATCCTGTTTCACCTTCTCCGTTCCCATTTCTTCTGCCACTGAGATATTTGCACAAGGTTAAAGAGAGAAGATCAAAAAGAGCTAATCAGTAGCCAATCCTCTACTAAACAGTTACAAAACAATATCAGTCTTATCCCCAGTTAATTCTACAACATGGGCAGGTGGTTAGTCTGTAAGGTTTCTGAGCTGCAGCTAGTGCAAATCAGTGTCACTTCACTTGAATACAATTAGGCCAACTTCACACCATCTAAGAATATGGGATTTGGGATTTAGTTTAGTTAATGCCAGAGCCAACAAAAAGCAATCCTTGATTCTTAAACCTGAGGTTGACTCAGGCAAGCAGTAAGTTATTGCTTGCTTTTGTTTATCATTCAGACTGTTGTTGTTTTATCTTTTATTAAGACAGGAAAGATAAATGCTTTAAGGTGTATCTTTCAACTCTTAAAACATTTTATAGGTCTATATAGACAACTGATGCTATCTTCAAAGGCAATAATAAGGAAATGTACTCTGTAAATTGTATTTTATCGTCATAGTTTAAGAATTTTAGTATTTTTTGTAATGGCTGTAGGGATTCATAATGCAGGTATATGAAAATTAGAATTTCTCCATATTTTGCAAACTTTTTATTATGCATGCTATAGGCAAGCTAGAAAAGATAGTTATGCCAGTGATGAGGAAAGGATACATTATTCCTACATTATAATGAACAAACAGGTTTTATGTTCTTCTGCATAATATTAGAAGTTCAAATTTTTTGAGTCTCAGCAACTTATCATCACTCAGCTTTTAAATTGAGGCAGCAATCATTGATTTATAACAGGCATAAAGAAGTTCCCTTGTCACATTACTTACTGATACATGGGTTATAATTCTGATAAAGTAGGAGAGCATGCAATAGGGTCATTGAGAATTATCTGCATGCATGTAAAAAAAATTTAAATATATTAATTTTTACAGTTAACCTCTTCAAAGTGGCATCCTCTTATTATGTACTATTATCTACTAAAAAACCATAAACATTCAGCAAATCTGCTTGAATGATTTTTCACTTTATAGAGTTTAAAGATAATGTGGAAATGCAATATACCTAAAAGTTAGAAATACATCTATGGTAAAAGGATACAACCATATCTTGCATTGTTAAATATCACAGGGTAAATGAGGTTATGATAGAGACTACTTTGATAGCTAAAAATTCATTCAGTTGTCTAGCTAGCAATAACAAGAAATCTTTTATAAAAATTAGTGAACAAAAGCCCAGATAGTAACTTAAACAAATGGGTAGAAGTGTGTGGTTCATTCATTTTCACCTTTTTGAGGCTGCAAATTGCACATGTGAGCAGTCTTATGCGCTTTATTTGTTCCCATAAAGAAAGTTTGCAGGTCATATTTACTGTATATATGTAAGTTCTTGCTTATATTTCATCTTTACTGGGATCCTCATTTTCGTGAAGAATAGTGAACATTTTCAGTGGTCCTGTAGTAAACAGCACCCATAGAAAAAGCAGCGTAGTCTGGTCCTTTATTTATAATCCCCCTTCAAATCCACTCCCTCAAAACAAACAACCAAAGCAAAATAATTTTTCAATGGAAGCTGTTCGTCTTTCATGTACGTTGTTTAAAAAATTTTAACCAAGATACCTGAAAGTGAAATTAATCGCTGGCCATTTCTATCCCATAATTTTATTAAGCTAAATGCTCACTTCTGCAAACCATTATTGATTAGGACAGTTGAATTTAAAAACTGATCGTTATCATATTTCTCTGGTTCATTGGGGAAATTATGGAGAAAGCACAGATTTCAAATAATGATAAATCAGAGACAATGACAATATAGGAAAAACCTTTCTATACTGTAATATTTTGGGATATACTTGGGCAGTCAATTTTAAAAGTTGCAGCCTACCAATGCTAAGATATTTCCACATCATAAATAAATGCCTTCTACAAAAGCAGAGTGCCCACTAAATGCATATAGTCTAGTTTTAAAATAAAACAAGATAGAGTTATATAGTGTATGATCTGGATACTGCATTTGTAAATCTTTGATTTGAGGCTTACTGCTCTTGTCCCAAATAACCCAGCTACCATTTATTATGTAAATGTTATGTAAAACGTACTCAACTTCTGAGAGTGTCTCTGGTTGACAAAAACTATGTGTGAAAAGAAACATATACTTTGAAGATTCCTTTCTCTTAATGATTTGATTTGACATTGTGCTAGGCGCTTGCTATTATTTCTTACTTCAGTTGTCCACTATTTTCTGAAAGGAATTATCATGTCTGTTATTTAATGCCCTGTGGTTCCATAAGTATGAATGTGGATAATTTAATTAATATTCTGACGCTCACTGGATCTTAATGGTGAAACTGAACAGAACAGAGTATTAAGTAGATCAATAAAATTGAAAATACTATTAAATAAACTGCTTGACAGTTACAATACTAAGCTCTTCTAAGTTCCATTTTGCTCTTTTAAAACATCATTCATGCCATTTCATTTAATGAACTTATTATCTACAATTTCATTTAAAAATATCCATGTGTCTGTTATTCAGGTTGAAAAATGGATGGAGTCCCTTAAAAAATAAAACAATTTAAATAGAGGAAGAAAAAGACAACAGAAATGCTCCATCTGTAACAATTTTATTTGCTGTTCTATTTCTTTTCAAAGTCAGTCCAGTTAGTTTAATCTGCATGGGGACCATTATTTAAACTAACTCAGTTGTCTTTGCATGGAAGATGATGTGAGATGATTATGTGAGCTTTTCAGCTTTCCAGTAGACTCACAATAGCAAAGAGCAGCAACACTGGTAATATCTTAAAATGGCATATCTCTTTCTCTAATCAATACCTGATCATTGCTTCATTTCAAAAGAGCCCTCTTTCTTAAGATTTCTTAGAGATGAGGGTTAAAGTAGAGAGAGAGGCGCTATATTATACTGAAAGATAGAGAGAGAGGTGCTATATTATACCTCAGATTCTGGGTATTTCAGGTAAAATTGTCTTTTCTTCTTTTTCGGTAGAAGCTAAATTGCCATGGTGTATGATCTTGAGTTATAAGTAAGTATATGGGAAATCTTCTATAGAGCATCTTTTTAAAACTAAGACATTTATATGCTACAATTGCTGACCCAGAGTCCAGCTGAGTTTGGCTCTTTCCTTCTATAATCTGGAAAAATTTCAAAGGAAATGGTGATAAATTATAAAACTCTAAAGCTGAGTCTAAATCAGAGTTACTAGCAAGTGTCATGTTGATGTTACTGACATTAAGGTGAACATATGCAAAAAGATGCTGAGAATCAAAACTTTTTTCATTACAAGGCTAACTCCACTGTTTGTTAATAGTCCTAGAATCTGACTGGCCTAGCTAATAAACAGCATCTGGAAAACTTATTATCTAGAGTATGGATTTTACTATTGGGCCTGCTTTTGCTTTTACTCCACCACATTCATTTGGAGACACTGGTGGAAATCAAACTGTTATCTTTATAGGTGTATTCCAGTGCTTCTTTAGTAATGATATTCATTGTTTTCAAAAAAAAAGCACTTCCAAGTTTACAGCAACAGATCTCATTTTACTTAACACATTTCTGCTATTCAGAGAGAAATTATAGAATAAATCATTACTAAATTACCTGATTTAGAGCACGCACTTTATTCCACTGATCTATGCACCTATTCAAACTCATACCTTTTTTAAATTTTATTGGAATCTCTTTCAAAGCAGTTTGAATCCTGCACTGGCACCCTCAGCTAGAGGACCTCAAAGTGAGGAGAAAACCAAAATGCAGCAAATGCATAGATGTGCTAAATGCTGATACAGTTCAAACGTATCTATGTCTGTATTTTCTGTCTCAAAATGGTTTTACCTGCAATAAACTTGTATCCTGCTAATGTTAAAGAAATTAATAGGACTCGGGAAGTTAAGCAAAATTCATGCCTTAAAACACAATTTATTTTCCTAAATTACACAGAATACTACCCTACTAATTCACAAAATATCAGATGATGCATATGTTTATGTGGAGCAGAGGTGATGGGAGAATTATTTTACTCTGTTTTCAACAAAGGTTATACAAACCAAATTGGAATAAATATTCTTCTTAAACTGAATTAATGACAAGATTTGTCACAGGCAGTTAGGAAAATCTGTAGGCAGTATGGCCCACAGAAGATAATTGACAAGATTACTCTAGTTTTTATTTATTTATGTGTAATTTGAATATAATTTAGTCTATGTTATATTCATATGGAATAACAGGAATCCAAGTTGTATGAGGGTTTACTCAACAAGTCATCTGTAGTTACTCTTTATATGGTGTATTCATTTGTCCAAGTGAAAACTGTATCTGATAAAATACAGATTGGTAGTAGACAACCATATCACATCTTTCATATAAATAACATGACTCACCCTTAGTAACAGTGTAATGACAACTAAAAATAGCAACACTGAGGAACTACCACAGTTTGCATTTTGCACAAAAAGTGCAAGTGAATATAATAGATTTTGATAATTCTCCGTTTTACAGGTGTAAGTGTATCCCTGTATCACTGTAGGTGATACAGTGTGTATAGAAGAGGAATCGATAAATAATTTTAGCTATCTTCAGCATTCTAAAAGTAATTTTAAGAGGAGTCTTTGGGCAATGATAGCATAAGATTTCGTATTTAAAATTTCTCCTGATGACAGAAGTAGTTGTCTTGAAAAATGGTAAACGTATTTTAAAACAAAACAAAACAAAGAAACAAACCCACTGTTTTCTTTATTTTACTGCCTGTCTAGCAGATTAGGTGATAAAAAGCAAGCAGAACATTTTTTTTTTTTCCTGGTAGATACAATTGCAGATTTACAGAACTTCATGCTTTCCTTTTAGAGCCAACATTTCAACTGTGTCAATACATGTAATTCCTAAGGCAATGGAAGAATTGAAAAAAAAAAAAAAAAGAAAAGAAAAGAAAAAGAGAGAGAGAAAGGAAAGCTGGAAAGCTGTTATTTTTGGTTAAGGATATTATAGTTTACAAAGAAAGCTCCCAGAGACAAATGCAATATTTATGTGCACATTCCTTACAGATGATAGTCACTTAAGAGAGGCTTTGTGGTAAACCCCTGTCAATGGGAATGTATGGATTCTGGTAGGAAAGAGAATTATATACTACCAGAGTTTGTAGGAAAGTTTTATTTTTAAAGTATTGAATACATGGTTCTGAAAAAAGATGTTGGAGGAGAATAGCAGTAAAGTGAGGATTTGTTCTTGCTCCTCCTGAAATCAGTAGATGACATAAGCCCCTCTGATTTAATAGGAGAAAATCTAGTTCAGGAACTTTTACACCGAAGTTAGAGAGCATTTTTTAATTTTATATACAACTTAAAGCATATTTCTATAGCATGAAATTAAGGATAATTTCATTTTAATTAAGTTCCATTAATTTTAAATGTGTTACAGCAACTTCTCTAGGTCAGAAAGATATTTTGCTAAATATTAGACATTTGACTATTATAATTCTGCTGGACCTTACCTTGTATCAACAGCTTAATAAATTATTCTATCGTAGAAGCCAAATCAGAAACATATAGTTATTTAAAATTATAGAATAATAATCCCTACTATCTCAAGTAAATCATAACATTCTTGAGAAAACTGTTGTCTTCTTTTTGATGGATTGACTTCCTGAAGAAAAAAAAAAAATTGAAAATACTGAATGAGTGACAGAATCATGTAAAGAACTCCCCTTGGGGTTTTCATCAAGCTTTTACTTTCCAGCAGCCATATAGCCTTTCTGCCACTTTAATCAGGATGAACAAATATGGAACACTTCGCACTGCATTCTACATGTTTTTGCATGCTGACACACTTCCCCCAGAAGCCTGACCACACATCTAATCTTGATTAGATGTTAATAAGCTTTAAAGAGAAATAAGATGATATACAAGAGATTAATTTCTTATGTCTTAAGAAGGACAGTCAGAGCTAAATTTCAAAAACACATTTTAAAAGCCATTCTGATGTGGTAGAAACGGTCATATTTGCAAACAAAATGAACAAGTATACAAATAAAGGCAATCTTGCAAATTATGACTAATAGTCATATATAAACAGTGCCTGCACAATTCCAAACATTTTGTGGTAACAACGAATGCAGTTTTAATTGCATTTGATATTGCAGAACAGCAGAAAACATGCATGAACAGAATTTCTAAAAAGCACATTCCTAAGGCAAAACTGAGATTCTGCTCTTTAAAATTACTGGAATATCTCTGAATAATCATCTAAAGTGTTAGAATTTTCATTAAGTAGGTTACATTTTGAAAAGTTCCTAAGTTAATTGTCCCATTCTCATTGAAATCAATAGCAATCAGTGCTGGCTCTGTACAAAAGATTTAATCTTATTTAGGTATATTTTCATGGCAATTTTCCATTGTTAGGTGCTTGCTTGTCTATTGGAATCCAGAGCTCGGAGCTAGCTGGGTAAGTTTCTCATGAAATACATGGCAGCTCACCCAAAAAAGACTGTGCATCTTCAGAAATACATCTGGGACTCCTGTTCAGGTCCGCCTCGGCCATAAGCATTTAAGCTCTACAGGCACAGAAGTCTGAACATTAGTATTTTCTAAGCACCTGAAATTCTTTTTCTCAGTACTGAGAAGAGCTCCATTCCTGATGCTTCACTGCTTCCCACTTAATAGGCATTAAACCCAACAAGGATACATCTGCTCAGCACCTAATATCTTCAGCTGCTCAGTCTGTTTGGCATACTCCAACACTGCCTACCACATGTATGTGAAATCAACATTCTGCCTTGTCCTTTGGGCAGTAAGCTCCATCTCAGCTGCCATATCACTCTGTGAATATCAAATTGGGCAATACAGAAGTTCAACTTTTCAGTAAAAATGGATTAGATTACCTGGGACATTCAGGAAACCAGTGAATTTAGTTCTGTAGATGGTGCATTTTTTTCTTTGAAAAGGTCTACAACTGTAGATTGTGTTTATGCTTACCCATACCATGTTGCTCTGAGATAGGCAGTTAGTGCCAACTACAGTAGCTCCAAAACTGGAAGCAGTGTAGCTCCATTGGTGTGGTGTTGCACTTTACACATTTTGGAGAAGAGGAGAGAAAAGACAATGCTGCATTCTGTCAAGTTCCCTTTCTGATAACCTGGAGAAAAGCTACACATCTCCAAGTCCCTAGCGTAGCGTCTTAACCTGGCTATGTGTGGCACTGTTTGCTTCAAGTTAACTGAAACATCTTTAATACATGATGGGGTGTAGATATATTCTGCTGTAAATCAGCAGAAGGGGAAGTGGCCAACTGCTGGGGGTGTCACTGCTGGTGTTCTGGAACATGTTTCACAATACATCTGTTTACTGTCCAGGGTCACATTTACCTGAACTGACTAAATATGCAATGGATTTCAATATAGGTAGTGTTATATCTTACACATAGGATTGATAGTCACAGGCCCAGATCCTACACTGTTATAAGTGTATGTCAGTGGAGCAACATTAACTTGGAGCTGCCTTGATTTACATTTGCAGTGTGTTTGGTTTTGTTTTAGTTTTTTGGGTTAGTTTTTTTTTTTTTTTTGGAGGAGATATGTCTTTCCTATTCCTTTTCCCATAATCTATGTCTTCATTATCTGCAGTCTGCCCATCTACCTGACCTTCTCAATCTATTCACCTATGTTTGGGCATTATGTGTTGTTGCTGGTTGTGAATTAACTTAAAATTTAAACCTTGAAAGGTAATGATCCCGTTTTGCAAGACTTTGTTTAGGCCTCATATAAAATCAGCAAGAGCAGAATATATTAGATTGGAAAGAAGACTTAATGAGGAGAAACTTAATAATATACAACTATATGAAAGGTTGGTGGGGGAAGTGAAGATATGAACTGAGAATGAACTCACTTTCATTGCTGTACTCAAATACAAACTAATGCATAAACTAAAACAATGAACACAGACATGAAAGGGGAAGAAAAAGGGAAGGGATTAAAGTTGTTGAGGTAGAAAGAGATGTCTGAAAACTTTGCATACTACATATATTCATATTCTAAACATGTAAAATCACTGTCTTGTATCAATTCCTCCTTGCATTAAATGGGAAAATGCTGAGAGATGGGAAGGACAAGCCCAGTACAAAACATTCATCAGTTACAAATTCAGCACTGCATTACACGGTGTTGTTGCTCAAAACAAAATAAATGTTTTAATCCCTTTCTGCAGTTCCTAAAAGGCTTTTAACAGTATTATGACCATCAGATGAATCATGTCTTTTCTTGCTAACTGGAAGATGCAACTTTATAACTGTATTAAAAAGCTACTGTGAAACAATGGTCCAGAGTAGTGTCTAAAAGCATTTGTTAGGACATTCTTTCATTCTGTGGTAGTACATGCTCAGGGCAGAGTTCTTGACAGGGACAAATGGAAGATTACATTTTGATGGCCAAAGATATCTACAAAACAAAAGGAAAAAAAATTGCAATGTCTTTTTCTTCAGTATATCACAGTGCTTTGTAGTGGAAAAGAGCAGCTTTTAAAAGAGTAAGATGCAGACAAGGGTGAGTACTCATGCAACTTACCCTCTTAGAAAGGGGTGCAGAACCATAGCAGTGAATTTGAAAACTTCAAAAGTATCTAAGAAAAGGATGAAGAAAATAATTTTTCTATGCCCTAGAGAAAACAGCAGATGAAAAAGGAAATAGCTGTCATTTTACCCCCAAAGAGCAATTAACCAGCTCTTAGTCCCTACAACTATATTTACAGGTTAATCAGACTTACAGGAAGTCCTGGACTTCTCACTTTTTGCTACCTTCTTCTGTAATCAATGTTGCTACAAAGCATAGATTCGGATTCTTGGATTGCTTCTTTTATTTAACTATACTTCTATTCAATTTTTTTGAGAACTGTCTCTATGGAAATAAAAATAACATGCCTTATACCTTTCAATCATGATGCACCTTATTTACTGTAAGGAATTTCACTAGTGTTCACTTTCTGAACATAAAGAAATGCACAAGGATTTGTATATATATATATCTCTTCACTAAAATATATGTATACATGGAGATGTATTTATATAGTAAAAGATATGCATAAAGCATTTCTGGCAGTCAAATATCAACTAAAAGAGAATGAGGTACAACTAAATGTAACAAAGCAGGTCACTCACTTATACTGAGCAATAACATGTTTGGTAACAGCAGAGAAATGATGGAAATATACTGGAAAACAAAGACTATCGATTGAGCTGGGTGTTTCAAAGGGGGACAAAGATCATGAGCAAGTGAATGTGCACTGATCCACATTTTGAAGGACCTGAACCATGCAGTTTCCCACAGGCCTCGGCATTGGGGAATGTGCCCCTTCAGGATCTCCATGGCTTTTTAAGCAGCTCAGATGCTGAAGAATATGAAATAGGATTAAGATGTGCTTCTCTAATTTTCTTACAGTTCTATGTTTTTCCTCTTCTAATCTCCACAACCATTTTTGGACATGGGGAGGCAGGTTCCCACTCAGACACATTGCAGAGAGACATTGTCTCTGAAGTGCTGTTAGAACACACTGATCCCTTGTTTGCTCACTGCAATTTGAGGTAGATAACTATGG
>NW_010329263.1:0-17975 GCF_000700745.2 Antrostomus carolinensis | reverse complement strand
AGAGTGCAGATAAAAAGAATGGAAGATGGGCCCAGATAATACACAGAATATTACTTATTTATTTATTTCCAGTAAATAAATTTAAAAAAAAAAATCCCTAATATAAAGCCAGATTGTCCCATAGAGTTTAGACATCTGAACCTAATGAAAAAATAGAGAAAGGTCATCTAAAATCAGCCAAAACTAGGAAAAAAAAAATCCCAAACAAATAAGCAAACAAAAAATCCCTCATTCAAACTTCTGTAAACAAGATCAGACCAAAAGACTCCGAACTGTTGATTTTCTATACCTGAGCTGCAAAGGAAGGGCCAAATTATCAGTATGTCACTCCTCTTGGAAATTAATTTTATTCTCCATGTCAGAACAATTCAATCTTTGCCTTTAAGAAATCAGTGGAAGGGTATGGGAGTTATTTGCTTTTTTTTTCCCCCTCAGTGACATGTCTTCAGTAGCAGAAAGGAATTTGCCCTCTGTTTTCAGTTTATGTAACATCATACTGTGTTTAAATAACGTACAGGGTGAAATTCAACCTGATGTAGCTTCAGTTCCTTCAGGAAAATGCAGCTATATTTTCCTTAGCAAGTTACTCTTCAGAGGTGTGATATAACATCTGAAATACAGCATTTTAAGGATCAGAGGAAATGTCACCCATGGGGTACAGTGATGCTGAGAAATACAGAAGCCACAGCTCCTCACAGAGGAGCAAAGTTTAAATAAAGATACAACAAACCCAACAATGCTGGGTCACAGTAAACTGAGAAAAGTCAAGCAAACATGAATGGGTCATGCTTCAACTACAGTACTACAGACTACAGCCAGTAAACATCCTTTGAACAATAATAACTTTAATTTACTTTTCTAAATAATCAGTGTATGTATTTTCTTTAGATGGAGGCATAAAAAAAAGGGCATGCTTTTGCTCTTGAGCTATTTTTTTCTTTTGTGTCTATCTATACAGTTTCTATACAATTTAGGAGCTCAGTTTCAAATTAAAATTCAATTAAGGGGTAGAAATTAGTCAAATTTCTATAAGGATTATGCCATTCCACATAGCTCCTCAAATATAGACATATAGTACACTCCTAGAAAGTAAAGATGGAAATAAAATTTAAAATTTAAAAAATACAGAAAGTAACTTTAGGGACTTCCTATCTTAAAACAGCTGTGCAAGTAGTAAATAATTATTTACTACAAATACAAATGATTGTGTTTTTTCACAGCAAAGGATGTATCCAATGAATATGTCATGGTTTTGCTTCTATGTTATCCAATAATCAATCTTAACTACTTCATTTGTGTCCCTTATTCATAGGTACAGTGTGTGGATCTATAGCCTGAAAACTATTGACATAAGCAGTATACTGCTTGCAAGTCTGCTTGGTCAGTCTCCTCATATTATTCGCAGCAGTCACTTAGGTCACATGGTGATTTTTTGTTGTCTTACTGGATGACTTGAATTTATTTGAACAGGAGGATAATAAAAAATGACAGGCAATAATTAAGAGCAAAAGCTGTTTTATCTACTAGCTATTTTGAATGTGAAAATCAGATATGTTTGAACTAATTTACATTTTGAAGACTTAATAAGTTACAGGATTTCAACTACACCTTTTTACCTGAGGAAAAAGAATATATTTTCTAGTCTTCAGAAAATCTTTATTCCTACTTAGGATTAACCTATAGATAGAAAGTCTACAGATAGCACTATTTGTACAAAAGAAACATGACTAACATTCATTTTTCCCTTCAGAAATCCTATACTTGGTAGAATCATGTTCTTGAGATACTGTGAATTCTGTGCTACTCAGTGACACTCTTCACCCTTAAAGATCCTCCTTCTAATTAAATTTTATATTAACAACTGAATGCAGACAGGTTTTCCTGCCTTCAGTTATACAAAGTTAGTAATTCAAAGGCTATATGCATATTAATTTACCTAGAACTTAATGGAATTTGCCTACCCGGTTTCAATGGATACTCACATTCGCAGAGCTATGCTGAAACTCCATTCACATTCCATATATTCTTGCCTGGTGAAAAAATAGTTGCACATGCATGTGATTGCCTCTTTGGATCCCTTTCAAAGCCTTCTTTAGGAATCTGAATACGCCCTTCTGTGGGAAAAACTGCAGAAACAAAAAAAGGAATGAAAAACTCTTTAAGACCATCCTTCCTCAGAGAAGTTTCTCAGAACTTGATTGAGGGCTTCAGATACAAGGGATCCTAAAAAAGCAGGAAGGATCAAAGCCCTCAGCATCAAAACATTTTGGTTTCACCTTTCACTGTACCTCCTACTTGCGCCATTGGTGTAGAAACAGTAAAGTACAGAGAGGGAGGAGATGCAGCTCTGGGAAAGATGTTTAAATGGGAATTCCACCGTGGAGGGAGCCTGGCAGAAAGGTTATTGAAGTTGTACTATTTTTCTGATTTGATCTCTGCTGGGGAAATACACACTTTTCTCTTTCTCAATATCTGCCATCCCAGAGAAATTGCAGAGTATCCTGAGCTACAAAAGAATTGTGTGATCTATACATACATGCACACAAACACACTCAAACATATCGAGAGCATAAATCAGCAGACACAGTGTGTCATTCACTGTGAAATCATACTCTGCCAAATCAATGAGTTACTGCTGTGTAACTGAAGGTAAATTTCACTCATCATGAATGATACATATCTATTGTGTCTGTCAGGATTTTGTCAAAGGGTAATTGAAAAAAATGATTGTATATTATGCATGAATAGTGTTGTAAACACCACAGACTATAATGTGAAGAATATCTTTTAAATTTTAGTTTTGAACCACAGCATTTTAGACACAGTGAAAGAAGTCAAAGCACTGGCGGTTACATGAAAATTTTCATTAGAAAAGTAGGTTTATTTTATGCTTCCTTTCATACCTAGATCAAAGAAGCTTGTGATGTGTCTCATCATTCCAAATAATATTATGTCTGTCCCCAAGGTCTTCACATATCCCAGGGGAACTGGCAATATGCATCAATTGCTGTATAGGTGTAAAGTATAATAAATGGATCGTGGTGAGCTAACTATTATAAATTATAGCTCCTCATGTTTTACTGATTGTTATGAGAACATCTGTATTGACTTACAAATGATTCTCAGGGAAGTGCATACATGTTCTACCTGCTTATGAGCTGAATTACTGAAAAGCCCTTGGAAGATGAGTGCTTCTCAGACCCTACATAGTATAAATAATTATGAAGAGGTCAATGTAGCATGCTTTAACCTCTTTCCTGGTGCTTGAGCTGTAGGTGTCTGTGGTTTTGCATTTGGAAGGAATGAATGAAGAAAAAACAAACTGTTCATGCATTGTTATTAATCATTTACAGTGAAGTAACTATCCCACATTTGTATGAGCTAAATCTATTCAATGTGCAATTAATTAGATGTGAGGATCAAAGCTGCTTGATCCTTTTGATGTATTATTTTAATATTTTTAAATGTTCTGTCTTTTTTTATGCCAGCAAAGAATAATAGAATGGCATGTAACATATGAACATAGATGTTCACACTGAGTTAATACAACACATGCAGAGGTTGAAGCTAAACAAGAAATTTTGCAGTAATTAATTCCTTATGTAATTTACAGAAAATTATAGTAAAGGACTATAAGGACATTCAGAAGGACATACATGTATTACATGGGACTTAGTTCATGGGTTAGGATTGTCAAGGACATTTAAAGGAAAAAGGTGTTCAGCATGAAAATTATATAAACAATTGGATAGTCATGTAACGTCTGGGTTTGTTTGGTTTTTGTTTTGGTTGTTTTGTTTTGTTTTTGCCAGGGAACTTAAAACATCACAGCTTTATTGCTATCCCAGCTTTTTAATATCAAGGAAAAGGCACACTGGTCCAAGTGGTTCTCATTATATGCTTGCAATATGATTACAGAAAATCCCGTCATGGCAGTTCTTGCTTTGCAGGCCTGAGGGTGTGTTTGGGAGGGCAGACAGTCCTGGGATTGTCTGATTTAAGAACAATCTTTCTATCTTTGTTACTAAAAGAAGAATATAGGAATGGTCATAATGGGTCCATCTAACCCAGTATCCTGTGCCCTAACCGTGGACAACAGAGACGGCTAGGGAAGAGTATTAGTACCAGGTAACAGCCAAATGGCTGGGCCCAGAGGGTTGTCCTTAGTAGCATAAAGTCTAACTGAAGGTGAGTCAGTGCATATCCCAGAGGCTGATACTGGGGCTAATGCTGTTCAACATGTTCTTTAATGACCTGGACGCTCCTCAGGTGAGGAGGGGTTGAGACTGTTCTGCTTGGAGAAGAGAAGGCTCAGGGGGATCTTCCCCTGAACACTCATCCATCACTTTGTCTTGCAAATTTCATTCAGCCAGAAGTGATGTTTTGATATTTAACAGAACAGTCATAAATTACATAGTTTCTCAGAAAACTGTTCTCTCTTTCTTCTAGCATTCAACCAATTATTAAATAGTTAACTCTCTGGAGAGGCACTAATTTCAGCCTGCCTGCAGACTCACAAGAACCATGGAATTATTTCAGACTAATATTTTGAATATTATCCCTGCAATCTGTAAATGTGTGTAGGGCCTAATACTATTTACAGATGTAGATAGGTGAGTTCAGTGGCAAGTCACAATTTGCATTAACTTTTTGAATGAGGTAAGCGCTTAACTTTCTATGGCACTTCTGAAAACGCCTACAAACATTTCACTGCATTTTCTGTCACACAAATCACCTTTGGACACCAATTCCCAATACCTTAGATAACAGCATGCTAGAAGATGGAAACTGCGTTTGCTTGCTTAGGTAGCTCAGTTTAGTTGCTCCCTTTGCATATTTCCTTTTTAAGTTACAACCTAAGTGGTACTTGTTACTGCCCTAAATTTGTGCCAATAACAGTCTACTAAATCACCTCAGGGTCTTTTGTAGTACAGCTAACCCTTATCAACCTGCAAGCTTGCAATTATTTCATGCAAATGTTCTTATTTCAAAAAAATTTTCATGGAATCTAAAAAATTCCGTAGGAATTAATACAGAATAAGTCTTGAGTAGCCAAATCTTGACATACAGGTCCTTAGGCAGCTGATGAAAGTTGCCTTTTGGTTTCGTTCTTTGCTTTTTTCTAATGATGTCACTTGTTAAGTCTTCAGTCCCCAAACCATAAACTGTCAGTATGTTATTACACTCCAGTAGCACAATACCTCTCAAATGATGTTCGTATGATTTTCCAAGGCTTGAGAGTAAAAAATTTGATTTGAAGCCATTCACGGGGTTTACTTCTACATAGCAGTTTTACGAGCAGATGTAGTCACCAGATTTTCTACTGTTCAGGATCAGGTATAGCACCAGCAATAACAACTAAAGAAAGTATAGAAACATGCAGTTAGTTAGGTCCAATGTTGTCTCATATAAAACATTAATTATTGTTATGTCTTTATTGACCTATTTTTGATGCCTCAATATTTCACAACTAATAATTTAAAATATAGCCGTTAAGTGCTTGAATATCAATTGTGCTCAGTCAGATTTTGGCATCAAAGTAATTTAAAAATAGGACTTGAGCATGTTAATAAAAGCTGTCCTTTGTTTTTCTCTTCCTTGGGTATGAAATGAATATAGTAAAACCTTCTAACCACAAAGGGTTATTATGAAAAGAAACACATTGAAGTTGTGAAGTAAACAATGGTTATAGGATAATGTAAGATGGTAGTTATATAGACTCTCAGCACTGGAGTTTGAGATAGATCAACAATATATGAGAGTGCTGAGCTATAATGACTTATCTTACACTAGAAAGATAGCTTTGCTACACTTTTGTTATGCAAAGGAAATGAAGCTAAAATGCCAATAGCTTCCAATGGTAAGCTACTAAACTGCATTTATTTTATCTAATTAGCCAATGAATATAGAAGTTAAGTTCTTAAATTTTGCTATTTACAGTCAGATAAAGGAAATACCAAAAATATGAGCTTCCCTTGCCCAGGTAACCTTCTTCTATCCTACATGTTCCCTAAAAAAATTTCAGGAATCTTGTCACATGCTCAGAGAGTCAATTCATCTGGATTATGAGAGCAACAAAGAAGCACGTTTCATGGCTATGGATCTAGAAAGAACAATTCCATGAGAGAGAGTTTAATAAACCAGCTAAAACTGGGCTTCTCAATAAATTGAGGGTCTTGTTGTTCATATTGGTCACATCCATATTTTTTCAAAGCAGATAGAATATATCAACTCAGATGTGATTAAAAGAACCAAATTAAAACTGCTTACACAGAATAAAATATCGACTCTCTAAGCCAACAGATATACCCAGGCTGACCAGTTAATCCTTACCAATAACTACTTTTCTTATGGGACCACTGAGCGTCACAGTGACAGCAATGAATCCTTGTCCTTGTTTCTTGCATGTCCCCTAGCATAAACAAAAATGTTTGTCTTCTGAAATCAGTTGCAAAACTTTCCACACCAGCGCTCTGGTGCTTTCTTCCTCTCAGTTCATCTCTCATAAGTCATTTATACACCTTCATGACAGAAACATGGAGGAAAACATGGAGGGATCCTTTTTTTAACATTTAGAGAATCATTTGCAAATTATATTTAACATGTTGTTACTTTTACAAACATTCTCATATTGGCATCTGGAAACACACAATGCAGCACAACACATTGAAAATTATTTCAAAAGACAGACATCTCTTAGCGTTCTTCAAATAAGTAGCTTCAGGACATAAATTGTTCAATTATTAAAATATCTAGTAAAGATATTGATTTAGTTGGACTCACTGATCCACAATGTCAACCTTTCCCATAAATGCTTTCAAAATAACTAGTTAAAATCCTCCTGAACCAACCTCAGAAGTCTCCTTTGTTTACAGTAATCCTGACAGCAGATAGTTATGGGCAATGACACCTAGCCCTCTCCAGCTGATCAGCACAGCCTCACTGCTTCTGAATACTCCTTGTCACCAGTACGTATCTATCTATTTGGCTTATACACACACACGTTACAAAATCTTTGGAGCAGGAATTTTTTATTATGCAAATATAACCCAAGAACAATTGTTCCTGAAGGCATTAGCAGAGAATCTAAGCTCTAAATATAGCAATATTTTATAGAATCAACACTTTAAAGATGCATGTGTCTGTTGAGCAGAAATCAGGAAATGCTGTTGAATAGAAGAGGCAATGTGCCAATATGTTACCAAGCACATTTAAATAAAATTGAGGAAAGCAAATTCTTAAATTTCTGTAGTTTCCATGGGGGGGGGAGGGGGAGAAAAAAGTCAAAGAAAGTGAGGGGTTTTTTGCAAGGAAAAAAAAAACATTCCTGACACTTCCATTCTAAGGGGGAGCATAGTTGTGTCTGTCTTTCTACTATTGCACCTGTTTCAGAATATATACTAACTAGAAAAAGGGTCATAATGGTATTAAGAAGATAAATAAAATGTTTATTTAATAGCAAAATGAAATGCAAACATAAATAAACTATGGAAGTCTCACTTAGACTAGACAATATTATACAGAACAACTTGAAGAAATATTTCAAGATCTTAAACAAAGGGGAAAAGCAGTTAAAAAAAGATCAGTCATTGACTAATTATGTTCCTTTTTAATAACTGTCTAATTCACAACTGGAAATCTGAAAGGTGTCTTCTTGACAAATAAATAATGAGAAAATTTTCTTTGGGGTTATGAGTAACATTTCTCCTGAATTTACTTTAATCAAAAATTGGTACAGACTTTTCCGCAGTTTAAGATTATGGTAAACACTTTTTTGATCTTTAATTTTGCTTAAGGTCCAGTTCTGCAACAGTTGCTTATGCTGGATTTTGCTTATGGAAACAGTTTAGTTCAGTAGTAGTTACAGAATTTCTCCTTACTTTTAACCAGGTATATTTTAAAAAGAGTAATTATTGTCTGTAGTAATCCGTGAATAGTCTGAGAAACTCAAGTCCTTGATGCACAGAGCAAACATGAAGGTGTGGCACTGCAGGCTTCGCTCTATTGTTATTACCCACTTATTTGCATTTTCAGCAAAAATGTTAGTCTTATGATAAAGTCTCTAGAAGTATTCCTTTTGATCTTCTGAAATTTTAAGTGTGTATAACTTCTTTTTTTGCACTGTAAACACACATCTACACAGAACTAGATTAATTCACAAACGGATTTCTTACAGACAGCTATGAGCTATCAGAAGGTAACTATATTCAGTCTCCACTGAAACGGGTCAGCTTCAAGACGGTGACCTGGCAGTGAAAATCCATTCTCACTCCCCTGAGCATCCATCATCTCAGATATAGTTTTTACTCTGTAATTATTTATTTCCACTAAACTCTAAAGTATTCTATGATGCTTGGAAAGTTAAAGGCAATTTAACTTCTATATTTGATATTTCATCAAAATGCAGAAAAGTCTTTCATGGTCAGAGCTTTTATTCTTCTGTGCAGTGATCTTTGCAATTAGAACATGAATGAAGAAAATATAACAGAAGAAATAAAGTCCACTGTGTGTGAAGATACTGTGGAAAAATATTTTAATCAGAACTGAAAGCAGCAGTCAGTGTTGTCAAATATTTAAAAAAGAACACAATCTTCATAACACATTTAAAAAATACAGTTAACATAATACAATCAAGTAGTGCCACTGCAATTTAATTATGCAGAATCTTTTTTTGATGAGTCCACCTGATTGAAAACATCCATTTTCTTCAGAAAGAAGGCCAGAACTAAACAAAATCATTTTAATAGACAGTTTTATTTACACAGTTAGATAGTTGCACAGTCCTTATCACCATACAGACTAAGCACTTAGTTTAACAATATATTTGACTGTTTAAATCAAGCAAGACAAGATACAGCAACACAAAGTTTCACATAATATAGTTTCTGCCTGCTGCCCCTAGTAATGAAATAAGCAGCTAGCCAGAATATTTCAAGTAGTTGAGTAAAAAACTTATCTCCTGCCAACTCAAACATAGTTATTTACTGAATATACAAACTCATTCCATTGCTGTGAATGTAGGGAGTCTTTTCCAGTCTGCATCTTATTTTCATTTTGCAAAGGCTTATAAGACTTCATGAGATACAATCACTCAATTACTTTTGATTCCCTGACATACTTCAATACTGACAGGAAAGTACAGGTGATAAATTCTTGCATTTATTTTATCTGGTTTTCTTTGGCTCAAAAATTAAAAATGCAGGTGTAAAAATATTTCTGGCTCAACACATCCTTTCCTTAGAATTGTTTCATTTTAATAGTGTCGATAATATCAAATATAAAAAAGGGAGTGGTGGGCTTTACAGCAGACAATTGGCTAAAAAATAATCTGGATTCTCTGCATTTGTGGGAAGAAAGGTTCAAAACCAAGACCTGCTGAAACAGAAAGGCCTCTTACTTATATTAAGGAAACACTAGATGAGATATTGTGCTGGTCTTGGGTAGATTTTCAGCAAAAGTTCAAACGAAGGTTCATTGGAGTGCCCCATTCTTGAGCACTTATGGTGGTAACAGTAATAGGAGAGAAGACTGAGCAGAGAAAAAAGTCAATAACTTGAGAGCAGAGAAGGAGTTATCATCAAAGCCAGACTTCTGTCAGATCATGATTCCTATTGCAGTCATGGGATGGTAAGTACACAGAAAAGTTGTGAGACAGAGAGAAATATATTTAAAATCTGTTAAAAAGGGAAGGAGGGAAGGGGAAGGGAAGAGAGAAAATAAAAATAAACCAAGGAAAAGCAGGATTAGGTACGATTTTTCTTCAAAATAATTTCATTATTTAATACAATACCTTGGAAATGCCAAATGTCAAATTTAAAGCAACATTTTTCCTCATTGTTCTCTTTTACTAAACTGCTCTTGATTAACTGAAATAATTTTTCCTGTGGATATTAATTAATCAGTTTTTTTTGGATAAAATACATGTTGAAGTATTTTTTATTCCAATTTTTGGTCATTTATTTAGATTATTGGAACAGGCCTAGTAGGGAATTGACTCAATAGCCTTGAACAAAGTACCTAAAGTTCCATCCGTAGGTCTGAAAAATTCAATCTGTGCAAGATGTATACAGATGAATGAATCAGCACAGGCATTTGTTACTGGCTACATCTGCTTTCAAGGTACAAATAGATCTAACTACATTGGCTAGTTGAAAAATCTGCATGAAACATGCAAAAAATGCCTGGTACAATGGTAAATTTTAACTCCTCGATTGACTGTCACCTCTGTAGCTCATATAGTATCTTTCTGAAAGTGAAATTATTTCCTTCTTTCTCTCTCATGCATCATCTATTGAACTCTACCCATTCTACCTCTCCAATCTACTTTCTCTTTCATTTTTCTACTCCCCATGTAAGACCTTCTTGGCAAGACAGGTCTTCTGTTTAGTTAGAACTAAAGCAAGGGTAAGCTTTTCTTAACTTAAAGAAACTGGTTAGGAGTTGAGCCTAGGTGGCATACAAGTTTTATTATACAGCTTCCGCTTCTGAGACACTAGCTTTATAAAGATTGTCAATATAAAATAATAATACAGTAGAATTTTATTTTAAGGGCAATTCATGCCTGAAGGCATGCTCTATAACTTACTGTAGGTAAGCAATGACGTTGCAATCACAAACAGAAAAGGACACAATATATTTTTTGTGACTGACATATTTATATATGCTTATGATGTGAAAATGGGATATATTGATATTGATTCTTACTTAGATTCTATTTTGATATATGCTTTTATTTTACAGACATTGACCTTTATGTGATCCCATTTATATGAGGCAATTTTTCCAGACATTCAGAGTGAGACAATATTTTTCTGAATGAACACTTCCACAGTGTTTATTATTTGTCTAATTTACATAATAATAACCCTAACTGATGTGTCATAACAGTACTAAAGATGTTATAGAATACTAGAGATAGTATAGAGACTAGAGTTTAAATATGACATGGCTTTGTGATGGAGGAATGCATGTAATACTGATTGATCTTGGATGTTCTGTGAGGCTTTTAATGATTTTGATATTTAAAATACAGAACTTTGCAAAAAAAAAAAAAAGGAGTAAAGAAGGCAGCGAATCATGTTCTGTATGTTTATAATGAAAGAGAAACAGAAGTTTTGTAAGTGCTGAAAGAGTAAGAGAAAAAACAAGTTGTCAAATCCTATTCAGTAATACAGAAAATATGAGAGAATGAGGCCAAGTAGTAAGTGGTCTCCTTAATCCTTTTATTCAGAAATTTTATTTTGGTGACACAATTCCTTTACATAATAAATTTCTTTCAAATATAGGAAAAGTAGATTTTATTAACTTTTAAAGTAGAAGACTTCTTAAGAAAAAAATCACAGTGACTAGGTAAGACAGAAAGCAAATAAAAAGAGTTCATAAATGATTCTTTCCCTGCCCACTGTGTCCATTATTTCACATGATGGATTCATTTCAGCTAGGTGAGTAACATTTTGAGAAATAAAGAACTGCCCCCTAGTACTGATGAATTTCTTTTCTTTCCATCATCCCTGGCAGATAGCTGTGTATCAGCTCTCTGTGCCTTCCAGCAAACTCACCTTAAAGCAGAGACTCTTAATTTCCTTGCTATGACACTATACTTGAACTAGACAGCTAAAAGGAAAGGAGACTTGTTATGCTGAGCACCTTCTGTTTGTTATTCTGGTATTCAGGCACTTGAAAGATCCAATAGGCATTCATTGAACTCACACTCTTTTCATTGATTTAAGTTGGATTTTGGTTAATAATACAAAGAAGAACACCATGTAAGCAAATGAAGAAAGGGCTTTTTCACATGTTTACTTCATGGATCAGGTAACTCAGTTTACAGTAAGTAAGTCATCATGTGGGATGGGAATGTCTGGTCATGAGAGTCCTGTCTTCCATTGGATGAAATAATATTCCCAGATATATTGAAAAACAGAAGCTGGATACATGCACACAAAGTTTAATCTGAAATTAATCCTAATATTAGTAAAATGGGATAAAATCATCAGTAAAGACCAGGAATCCTCATCTTGATGAAATCTAAGGTATCTGAGTCCACAGTAAAAGAGGATGTAATACTTCACGCACACAGCAGACTAAACCTTTATGAGCTTAACAGCATACAAACAAGCACCGGGTTCTCAATTCTTTATTTTTGAAAACCCTAAACTTGGCTGTCAGTCTAGATTAATTGCATCAGAAGGACTACCCTTAATAAGAGTGCTCATGTGAGGCAGTTTAATAGGAGATTCAAGCTGGTGAGGCGGGGGGAGATTGTGAAGTGCTCTGTGGCAGAAGGAACCACTCCTCTTCATCCAAACGCTTCCCATGCCCCCTCCTTCTCTACCTGCTGATGTTTTTTTGGCAGGGAGGTGGCAGTCGGGTGGGGTTGCCAATGCTGAGAGATTCACTCAGGGATATGGTTCAGTGGGGATGGTGGTGATGAGTTGACGGTTGGACTGGATGATCTTAGAGGTCTTTTCCAACCTTAATGATTCTGTGATTCTGTGATTCTGTGACTAGGTATAGCATTGCATAGCATGGAATAAAACATTGAGCCTTAGTGATGATGGAAAACAGCTTCCTTTCTAACTATCAGTCTTATATGCTATACACATTTTAATGCTATAGATTTACAAACTGTAAGTCTAAACCTAGTCTTTATAAAAGAGCCAATGACCACAATAAAAGGGGTGTAATGACTTAGTCCCAGTAGAGACTATACCTTTCCTTTTTCTTTATGACCTGAAGAATAATGAAGACATTCAACATATTAAATTCCAACTTTAATCATCCTAGGCTAAATTAAAACTGGCCTACCAATCCATGAACACTAGGCAAATCCATGGCTTACACACAGACCAAACTTACTCCTGATGTTTATGAGTAGCACAGTCACTCGAGCTCTTTACTTTTCTCTACAGTTCTTCAAACCCTAATTCTAGCTTTAGGACCATTTTTAAAGCCAAAAGGACCAGTATCTTACTACAAAACAGAACACGATACCTTAAGACCAGCTCTTCTTTTACTTTGCTCAACCCTACTTAATATTAATATCACCTGAGCTCTTGAAACTTTAATTTTACAAACTCACACCAGCTCCGGGATTAATGGAACCTGGACGAGTAATTCCAACTACTCCAAACCAAGGAAGTTGAGTTCCCAGTTTATCACTATCTCTTAGCACTATGATATATTAACATCAGCCGGACTCCAGCTTTTTTAGTTTTGAAAGCCCTAAGATTCAAATTGATAAATTCACAGCTGAAGAACCAGCTCAAGAAAACAGAAGGATCAAGACCTAATGGAGAGTAGATTTCTTTCACTTCTTTTTGTCCTACAAAGTGACAAAGTCATGTTGGCTCTGGACTGGTGGGTCTGAAAATCCTGTTCCCAAATCCAGTGTGTGGAGTTCTGTGCTTCACAAAAACAAAACAACAGCCTATACAGCTTAATTTTTTTTTTTTAAGTTTAATCACCATTATAGCCTAGCCCTTTTCTGATATTTTCAAACACTTTAATTGTCCTTAATTAATTAAATCTAAATTCAAGGATTCCTCATGTTATAGGCGTGAGACTGTGAAATGATGCCCTTATGCCTTGAGCTTTGTGTATTTGAACTCGATAGTGCAGTCCAAACACCACCACTCAGTAGGAAGATAACAACACCTAATGGAGGAACAGACTTATCCTACCTTGCTGAGCCATATGAGACAAAAATCCCTGCAGATTTACATACCATCATCATTCCACCCTAGGGAATATTGAAGATAAGCAGATGTTTCACTTCTGTGCACTAGTACGAACCATTACCCTAATTTAAATGCAAACCTTTAATCAAAATACCAGTACTGTCCATAAACTGTGCAGCTGGTTCTGTTCCAGTTTGCCAGTATGGCATAGAGTAGGATAAATGCCATAAAAGCAAACTTCCCTTCTGTGATTTTTTTTCTTATTTATTATGTGCACTTAAATAATTTATTTAACTAGCCCTCAGCCTGAGATAGATTGGTGAAGAAAAGTGTGATGTGGAAAAGCATCTCGTTTCTGAAGTGAAGTGAAAATGCTTCTAAAAAGTTGAATTACAGAGGCAATCTGTAAGATCAGAATGTTGTAAATATGAGGCTGTCTAGTTCACTTCTGTTTAAAGAATATATTTCTCATTCTTGTTGCTTCGGAAAAAAAAAAAAAAAAAAAAAAATCACTCTTTTCCAGATCAGCTGTCTCTGCCAGTTTAAAGGCTCAGAAAATAACAATTCAAATATTTGGATGTCCTCCCCCCATTTGTACCTGAACAAGTAGTTGTACCTAGAAACATAAAACAATCTCTTAAGTATGTTTTCATTTTTTTCCTCTGTAGAATTGCCCTAGGCTTTCTTTCCTTACTGTTGCATATGCATATATTTAACCTATATCCACAAATAGCTGTAGCTCCTCAGTCTAATGATTGAGCCATCTCAGTAAACTCCTCTTTAGGTTCACAGGGCACAAAATGGATTGTCAAGTACTTGAGATTGCTTAGTATTTCATTATACCAATGCTGGAATATGACTATTATTTTGACATTGTTGCCTTGAAAGTCTTGAAAAGCACTGTGAAAGGGTACCTAATCAAATAATCAGTGATATTTTACAAGTAAGAATTCTCTAGGGTAAAAGAAAGTCAATAAAAATAATTAAACCGTGAGAAGTTAAATATTCTTGCTCAAATTCTGTCAGATAAAGAGATACACACAAAGGTAGCCTTAAAGATTTTCAGGGGTTTTGCGAAGTTTGGTTTCAGTAGAAAAATGTCAGTATTGTCTCAAATGTGTATCCTACATCTCATACAAACTGTCCCCTTTTCCCCTCTAAAAAGGGGATGGGGAGAAGTGGAGAGCTGTGACGCAGCCTAAGTTTGCAGAGAGCAGGCAAGAACAGCCAGAAAGGCTGAATTTTTTTTATTTCCCAGGTCTGCACTTACAAGAGAGGAAACAAATTAGAGTGATAAAGGAATATACATCTTTGACTGCAGGCCAGGGAGAGGATGATTACCAAGTTTTGGGGAGTTGTTTTGTTTTGTTTTGCTTTCCAAATGCTACAACTAATTGAGATGCTGGGGAGTTCTTCCTAAGACATTGGGGCAAGATGACGGAAAGAAGAATGGCCAGAACAGAGCTTCTACTAATCAGCCTCCTTCTCGCTGTATAAATGTGATTCAGATAGGGTACAGTTTTTGCGCTAGCTTTTTGTACTGTAGAGAATTTTATTCTAACTGGAAAACCAATGTCAGATCAGTTTGTATTTAACTGACGGAGAACTCACTTGAAACTGCGCCTGACCCCATTATTGAGAAGATATATTTGCCCTCTGCCACAGAGGCTCAATGTTTATGGGACCCTGATTGTGCTTGAGTCACAGGCTACTATTGTGTTCAAAAGTGCTTTTTTTGAAGCTGCACTTGGTATAGCAATTACAACTGTTTCGCCCTCATAGAGACCAGGCCATAATTATCCTTGCCTTTGCCACCTCTGAGCTGGTGTTATTCAAAGTGCCGATTTTGATCTTTAAAGCTTTGTACAGCTGAAGTCCCTACAATTTGAAATTAACTTCTCTTTTCCAAAGTGGGAGCTGAGAGATCCGTCCAGAGTACTTGAGATATCATTCCCCATGCACATATCTGGGGCTGGTAGCAGGAATATTTCTACGGAGGATGCTTGACTTTGGTATTTACTTTTGATCTATTGACTTACCCAGTTGATCTATCAGTTCCTGTTTGTTAATTATATAGCAAACAAGTTGAGATCTACAGGGCTAGTTTTTGAGGCAGATTAATGAGAAGATTGTTAGCACCATAATGCCTTACAGGGAGATGATAATGATGATGATGGTGATAATGCAGAAATATATTTTCTGATTGTCTTACTATTTTATGACAAAAGTTTTCTAATGTAATTTCTTGCTGGTAGTCTGATACCAGATTTCTATTTCAGTTTTTGGGAAACAATTCCAAAGTTGAAGGATCCACATTTCTCTTAAAAGAAAACTGTCTAATGCAGATAACTTTTTATTATTATTATTATTATTTTTTTTATTGACAGCTGAGCTAAAACTTGTTTCAGCTTAGGTAGTTTCAAAATGACAAGGAAAAGTTAATAGAAGACAGGGGAGCATCCAACTTATTTTGCTGCAATGGTTACAAGACTGGAAGTTTTTCAGAGAAGTGCATGGTTTCCTAGGCACTGAAGTGTGGTGTCGGGTATTCTCTTTTGTACCTTTTCTATAAGTTAGCAAAATGTAACAGAATACATTAATTTTACTTAGGATAACATATAAAAAAGACTCCCTGGGAAGATTAATCTTTCAATAGTACAGTCATCAATGATTATAACAGCTTTATTGACACTATCTCCAAGAACAAAAATTAAAGGGCAGAGAAAATATGAAATAAAAATGGAATATTCAGTAGCTATCAGAATGACTTTGTCAACATTATTGATGATATTAGGAACTCGGTTTAGAGGGTAAAACTATATATACACACATACATACATACATATATATATATATATGTAAAAAGAATACTCATGTCCACTTGCCTGGACATCTTGGCTCCAACACTTTATTTAAGGCACTAATCACCATTACTCACCATTGGAGAGTGACGGCATATCCCTTTATTCTTCATCTAAAGTACTTACTGTCAGCACAGCATGCGTACAGCAGGAAATCCAAATCAGAAGCCCTTATTTTTTTATCATCTTTACCAGCTACTTTTGAGAGATGATCCTGTCCTACTTAGAGGAGGTTAGTACAATTAACCACCACTGCACTTCTCCAGTCATTGTGAAATAAAGTTTAAACCAAAGTCAAATGAATTGGCTGCTCTGGCCTTTCATTACTTAACACAACAATCAACCATAATATGGCCATGATTCTGAAAGACAGCAAATTTTATATCTATTTTATCTAAAATCCTGAAATATTGCAACTGTACGGCCATGATTCTGAAAGACAGCAAATTTTATACTCTAAAATCATGAAATATTGCAACTGTAGTGAGTAGAAGTGTGATTTACATTTGTTTCTAGCCTTTAATTATAATGCCTTTAAAGTGTTCCCCTTTTAGCTCTTTTCTGGAATGCTATTTTCAGTGCAGTTTACTTTATGAAGGTCACCTTGAAGCAGTTTTCACAGAAGAAAAGATCATTTGGCCCAGTGACACTTGGATAAAGACTTAGTATAATTCCATTTAGACTCTTCAAAAAGTAACTCCAAGATGCTAAGTAAATCAATCAGCTGTGTATGTTTTGGAAATCTACAAGGCCAGAGAATTTTCACATTAAATTTTCCAGACACATTCATTCAAAGTGATCAGTCCCAGGCCAAACCGGCTTGTATGCACTATTTGGAAATGTACTTGGTATTTATATAGTGCAGTTTGTATCTGCTCTTCCTTACACAGATGGCTCCATGATCACTTGGCTGATAGAGCTTAGTAGCGTACCATATAGGAAATAATGATACAATGTCTCCAGAAGCCAATTTGAGTTTTGGAGGAAGGCCATGACTTTAAGGTCCTTAGGGATACATGGTGTCATAAAAGAGTATTTTACCTTCTGAGAATCTCAGAGTGCTTTACAAATTTAGTGTCACACAATCTTTCTCAGGTAAATAACTTTTAAAGCAGTTTCTGTAGTTTTCACAAAATTTTCTAAACCCCACCATTTAGTACCTACTCAGGCCACTGCTTTCAGCTGATGGCTGACAGCAGCACCACTTCTGGACTTTGTCAAGGAGGGGTAATTGTTTGGGGCTTAATTTGACTGAGGGAGAACCACAGTATAACTATGCTTTGCTTGGTTCTGATTTATTATTTTTCAGAAGGAGCTGTGATTTTTTTTTGGGGGGGAGGACCATTTGCTGTACCTTGAAAAATGCAGCTCCCCTGAATAAAAGAAAAAGAGAAGGAAGAAGGAAGAAGAGGAAGAAGAGAAATGAGAAAAAAAA
>NW_010329262.1:0-14052 GCF_000700745.2 Antrostomus carolinensis | reverse complement strand
CCAATCCCTAACATTCTGTGATTCTGTGAGGTTGGTGCAATGTAAGCTGGTGACTAAGGAGCAGACTTTTGCTCTTGTTGAGCTGAATGGTTGAAAACTGTGATCTCCTTGTGATCAAAGTGTCCACGAGCAGAACTGTCCTTGAGTCCTCTCTCTACTTATGCAGCAATGCAAACTGATCCATTCCTATTTCTGCAAAATCACAGGCAGACACAGAGCTTTACAGATGCAGGACAAGTTTCAGAGAAAAAGTTGCTTCCTGCAACACAAAGTAAATATTGAGTTTTAGCTGATCTCTTTACTCTTCTTATCATTAAAGAAAATAACATTTCTAGGGGCTAAAGTCCACTTATTTATCCCTGGAGCAATTCCTCTACTAACGCACCACAATATCAAGGTCTGCTCAGCTGCTGGATAGACTTTCCCAGCTTTTTCATAATCCCTTTGTTTTTGTCTGAAACTGCCATTGAAAATTCAATAACTTTCACATTTATATACAAAGAGTATGTAAAGCTACCCCCAAATCTAAAGGCAACATGTATATCCCAGTTGACTTGACGAAGAGAAATGTGAATGGCTGGTGTTGATAAATAACAGAGAATCATGCAGACTCCAGGAAAACTGGGCCCAGACATTGAAAATACAGCATTTCCAGTGCCTTAGTGCAGCTAAACTTGATTTGTTAGGCTGCAGTTTCATTGCCTGTCATCAAGACGTCTCATCAGTAGCTTAGATGCTAAGACTCCCTTGCTATTTTACCCATCTGACAATAACCAGAGCAGACTATTTTCTCCCTACTATATTTCTGACCTTTAATTTTCTATACTGTGAAATCAGAGCTGGAAATATAAATATTTTGTATACACATATCAAACACTAAATCAGAAGCAGAGAAATGGTAATAACTTCAGTTTGTCAAATGAGGAATATGCAGCTTTCCTAAACTAGCTGCCGCTGTCTGATATGTAAATTACTATGACTTGTTCATTTAGGCTACTTCAGGATCTTGATCCAGTCTCATTCAAAAATGAGACTGATAACATAGAAGTCTAAAATGCTCCTTACACTGTGGTTTTTCTTAAATGTTGCTTAGTAAGACTAGATGACATGAGACTCTTGAGTTACTCCCATCCTATAAATACACCTATATTTCTTTTACATTTGACATTTTATTTACAAATATAAAGCTCTAATTCTATATTACTTTAAGTTTCTATCATTTGCTTAGTATTTCAAAATGCTTCAACCAGAAAGACAATTGTCTAAAGAAAACAGGAGAAATGTTATGATGACACACAGCTTAAACTATTTTAATTTTGTTTTGTGATGCTGTAACTAAGAGAACATTGATCTTGAGTGAGAATTCTGAGAATTCATCTTCTTTCAGCCATATTCCTGTTTCCTGTTGACCTACGGCCAGTAATCTCTGATAACTGGATGTAATTTATGAAACACATAACTGCTTTACAAGCTGGTAACACAACTGTGCAAGAAACTTTTTTTTTATTCTTGCTTGTAAAATTGACTCCCTCATGCTTTCTAGATTAAGCACATTATTTGTGTTTTTATATTTTATACAGACCCAACCCCTCAATTTTTCTACTTAAAGATAAAGCAAATAGCAAACTTGATGGTCCTCTCTTCCCACAGAATTTGCTTAAATCCAGGTAAAGACTCAGCAGGGATGGTAGAAGATTGAGTTCTTACTCTTGCCATCACACCAGGGAAGGATTTGAAGGACAGAAAGTCACCCAATAGATTTGGCTTGGAAGTGGCAGCTATGAAGATGCAAAATGAGAAACTGAAGGGCCGCTGTATCATAGAATCAGAAAAGCACAGAATGGTTTGGTTTGGAAGGGACATTTAAAGGTCATCTAGTCTGACCTCCCTGCCCATGGCAGGTTGCTCACAGCCCTGTCCAACCTAACCTTGAACAATTCCAATGATGAAGCATCCACAGTTTCTCTGGGTAATCTGTTCCAGTGCCTCACCGCCCTCGTCATAAAAAATTTGTTCATTAAGTCCAATCTATCCTCTTTCCATTTAAAACTCCTGCTCCTTATCTTGTCACTAAAGGCCCTGGTAAAAAGTCTCTCTCTATCTTTCTTTTTATATATTGAAAGGTTGCAATAATGTCTCCCTGGAGCCTTCTCTTCTCCAGGCTGAACAACCCTAACTCTCAGCCTTTCTTCAGAGAATAGTTGTTCCAGCCCTCTGATCATTTCTGTGGTTTGAATGGTGCTAACAGAATACCTAAAAAATTGCTTTTATTGATCTTCCAGTTTATATTAATTTCTGATTTTTGTATTAATAAAAATAATTTCTTCAATAATATACTAACCGTGGATTTACCTGATAATACATGTGACAAAAAAGATCAGCCTTCTGGATTTTACATTTTTTCTGACAAAAAGCTCCTATTCATTGATAAAATACAGATTGCCCAGGTACACTAGTGGGACACTTAGCAGAAGCTAAACCTCCAGTATCCAAGGTACTTTTGTGAACTGTTTCTGTATGCAACTCTGACACTGCATCACCTGCTATGAGAATTTGTTGACACTTAAAAAATAGCCCTAAAGCACATAATCTTAAAACATGAAGCAATTAAACCCAAGATCACATTTGCATTCACATCCTGGCAGTATTTATCTACTTCAGGAATTTAAAACACATACAGTTATTAAGAATAGACATCGGTTGACAAAAAGGATTAAGAGTAAAGTACACTTTTGGGACAGCAGAGTCAAACTCTACTAGTAGAGCCAGCAAGTACCACTCAAATAGTTCCCCCTGCCACGAATGTTGTCAGCCTCCAGGCAGAGGTCATTAGTCTTCAGATGCAGCCTCCCGGCTGTCCATGGTCAGCAGTGAGCACCATGCGTACCCAGCATGGCTATGCCAAGTTCTCCTCTGCCCACAGCAAGATCTGAGTCGGTTCCCGATTTACTTCACAGACCTTGTTTAGGTATGAGTAAACCATGTAAATGCAGTCCTCGGAGCACATGGTGTCTACTGTGCCCTGCATACAGGGACATTTTCTCCAGAATCAGGGAAAATACCAGTGAGCCTAGCTGAAAACCTCAGCAGAGTGACCAGGAAGACTGGCTTACTTCTCTGCCACTGAAGGATCAGATTTGTGATAGAAACAGAAAACCTAACTACTGCTAGCTGGTGGTAGCTAAAAAAGACAAGCTGCTGCTTCTCTGCAGCAGCTTCTGGCTGTAAAGCATAAAGTCTACCAAAGACATTCATTTATATTGCTTGAGATGAGTCAGCTTATGTGAATGGAATAAAGCTGAGGATTATGTGCATTTAGAAGGGAGAAAAAAGTCTGCTGAAATAAAGTTGGCTAAGGAGCATCTACAGTAGTAGAGGCTATAATTTTTTAACTAGGGATCGTCTTCTTATATTGGATTTTTTTTTTTTTTTTCCAAAAAGCACAAAGATCCATTGGAAAACACATAAGCTGGCAAGTTTTCTTTAAACAAGAAAAGCCATGTTGTGACTGCACCATGAAACACCTTTTATGAAGATGTACTCATTTCCTCTATTAGGAGCAAATTTACCCTCAGAGGTACATTTAGAATTACCTGATAACACAAAAGGAGCCAAATGTCATTTCACCCTATCAAACAATAAAAACACCTTTTGGTGAGAGCCTCTATGCTATGCTTCATCTCAGAAGAGATGATGACAGATAAGTCAAAGGCACTCTAAGTGGAAATGCTGACAGATTGTTAGCAGAAGACACAAAGACAGCATTTCTGTGATGCCAGGTGTGTCAGACACATGGTGCAGAACATCCTTCTTGTTCTGTCTCGCACAGCAACTGTGTCTGTTCAGAAGTGTTGGTACTCCAGACGGATATTTACACTCAAACTAATTCCTCAGTGAGCACAGGACTGCAGAAGATTTTGGCAGGGGTAGAATATAAACAAATATGCAGGAAGTCATAATTAAGCATTTTGCAAATTATTTAATAATAATGATGGTGATTTTTAGAACTAAAACTATACCAACCTCACCCCAAAGAACAGAAATTATTAATTAACTAAGCAGACGTCACACTATCCCTGTAGAGCTATGTAATAGACCCTGATCAGCAACCTGAAGCAAAAGAAAGTTAAACAATGAGCTATGCAGGTAGCTGGACCAGTAATGCTGATAATAGACCTTGAGGATGAATTTCTGCATCCCTTGACTTAAAAGCGAGCCCTCAATAGCTGATTTTTCTGGAGGGAAAAAGCAATACAGTTATTATTTTATATATACAGAAATAATTTCAGGGATCTAACTGATCTATGTTGTCCTATGTAGGCCTCTATCTTACCCTATTATTACTAGATGTTCTACATCCTGACAGGATGCTCTAAGTGCTTAAAATATTGTGTAGTAGATGGTGTCATCTGCTTCCTAGCTGGCCTGAATCCTAATTCCACTAAAGTGGATGCATTCTGGTAATAAAACAAATGCCAGTTTTGTGATTACTGAAATGCACTATAGCAGTGCAACAGCAATGAAGAGCTTTGGTGCTCTGAAAGGCAGGTGCTTGTTGTTTTTTAAAAAAAGACAGAACTACCCCGTGCACAAGATGTTCACTATTGCCATGGGTGAATACAAGTATGGTTAGATATTTGTCTAGAACATTCTGACTTCTGTACTGCTTTGATAATTAGTATATAAGGAGGTCAGGCAAATGCAGATAACTTCTAAAGACTTTTAAAATGCAGTCTTCATTGTCTATCATTAAAGCATTCTGCATTGGAGAATTGTATCAGTTTGTCAATCACTTTTTATTTTGTAGATCCTGGTTTTCCTTTCTTAATACTGCAAATGGAAATCTACATTTCACATTAAGTGGCAGACTCTTAGGTTATGAGTCCATAGGGGAAGACTTCTATCCCTCTCTTTTCTCCCTGTCCCCTGTCATCCTTTGCATAGTTTTGCTAAAGGTATGAGTTGGGCTTGTTAAAAGAAAATAATATCAAAGGTTATCATTGCCATGTTGTCCATCCTGTTAGCGCTGTCACTTCACTTGGAAATGTCTGGAATACTAGGAGCTGTAGAGCACAGTAATTGTGCTTAGCTTTGTATCTAGGACAGATGGACATCAAGTCTGTCAGTTGTTGAGCAGAGGCAGTATCTTTTTAAATTCTTTTGTCTGCTATGCTGATCATAGTTAGGTGACAATTCTGAGCACTATCGTAAGAGAAATTTAAAACTTAATTTTGTCTTTTGCCTGCTGTTACTCCTGCTTTAGAACAATTTAATTTACATGTTAAAACACGTGTAAGTTTGACTCACAATATATGACCCTGGGAAAGCAATCAACGGTAACACAAAATGTCAGTCTACTTTTCTTTATGTATCCCAGCACAGGCCTGAAGTTTCCACTTAGACTCCATTTTACATTCTCAGCTCTGGTCCTTTCTTTTCAGAGCCAGCAGAAAACAGAGTGCTGCAGAGCTGATGAGTAATGAGAAGCTTTGATAAGAGACTGAGGATGGGACAAGTAATGACACCTTCCTGGCTTCTCTGAAAGATTCCCTCTCCTCCTTTGCACATCTCCATCTCTGGAACTATATAGATGTATTCTTGATTTTACATGTCTTTCAACTGGAAGCAACGTTGTGTGGATCTCAATTTGTGTTGGGGGGGGTGGGGGCAGGAAACAATAACCATGGTCTAGGCTGCAGAATTCAATATATTTTCCAGCCACCTTCCCCAAATCCCAAAGAGATGTTTTAGGTTTCATTCAAGGTTAACAGAGTTCAGATACCTTGCAATTTGTTTGGGTTTAACTTATAAAACTGAAAAATTCCTAATGCAATTTTAACATTACATTTAAGAAACCTGTGAGTTGAACTGTTGCAAGTGAGAAGGAAACGAGTAATCTAGAAAGGCTGCAGTGACGATATAATCAAAAGACAATAATTTTAAACTCACTGCTAAAAATTGCATGTATTCACTCCACTTTTCCTCCACTATCTTAATTTCCAAATCCCACCTCTGATATTTTTTCTAACTACAACAATGCTTTCTGTATGAAGCAATTATAAAGGTTATGCTACTGACCCTATGATTCCTGTGATGTGGTCTGACATTCCTGAGGACACAGACCTTTTCCTATCATACATGTTCTGTCAGTGCTGGGGGAGACATTTCTATTCACTGTTAGACTAGCTATTAATTGTAGATGGTTTGGTTCTCTCCTTTCCTGATGCTAAACTAAATGCTGCTCTGACTTCAAACAACTTCCAAGCAGGAGCTACAAGGCAAAAAGTGTTCAGATTAATCTAACCAGTTCAGCTAATAAGAAACTAATGCCTACCTATGGGTTAGGGACCGTTTAGCCATACTCAACACCCACAAATCTGTGGGCCCCGACGGGATGCACCCTTGTGTGCTGGGGGAGCTGGTGGATGTTATTGCAGAGCCACTCTCCATCATCTTTGAAAGGTCATGGAGAACAGGAGAGGTGCCTGAGGACTGGAGGAAAGCCAGTGTCACTCCGGTCTTCAGAAAGGGCAAGAAGGAGGACCTGGGAAGCTACAGGCCAGTCAGCCTCACCTCCATCCCTGGGAAGGTGATGGAGCAGTTCACTCTGGAGGCCATCTCTAAGCATGTAGAGGAAAAGAAGGTTACTGGGAACAGTCAACATGGATTCGCTAAGGGGAAATCATGCTTCACCAAGCTGATAGTCTTCTATGATGCCATGGCTGGCTGGGTGGATGAGGGGAGAGCAGTGGATGTTGTCTCCCTTGACTTCAGCAAGGCTTTTGACCCCGTCTGCCATAGCATCCTCATAGGTAAACTTAGGCAGTGTGGGCTTGATGAGGGGACAGTGAGGTGGGTGAAGAACTGGCTCAATGGCAGAGCTCAGAGGGTTTCAATCAGCAGTGCAGAGTCTAGTTGGAGGCCTGTGGCTAGTGGTGTTCCCCAAGGGTCAGAACTTGGTCCAGTCCTATTCAAGATATCTCGCTGAAAGATGCATTCAAATCAAGCAGCCTTACTAATTTCTACGCATCTCTCCCCTCAGAGACATATCATAATCTCAGGAACCATGCACTCAAAATTGCAACCGTCTTTGGCAGCACCTCTGTCTGTGAGCAGACGTTTTCCCGAATGAAACGTCTGAAATCTCCCATCAGACCCAGACTAACTGATGAACACTGGCATCACTTGCTACGACCAGCAGTGACAAATATGGAACCTAACATTGACCATCTCATTAGCCAAAAGCAGGCCCATAGTTCACATTGAGATATTATTTGGTTTTGTTGATTACAATTGTTCTTCATTTTAAATATTGCATTCTTTTTCCTGGTTTTTGTGCACTACTGCAAATAAAATATGTGCAGTGTGCATAGGAATTAATTCATTTTTTTCCAAACTATAGTCCAGCCCCCACCAGTGTCTGAGGGACAGTGAACCGGTCCCCTGTTTAAAAAGTTGAGGACCCCTGCTCTAGACAGTCAAAACACACCCTAACATAGAGGGCTACCCCACCGCCTCTCCTTCCTTGCCTATCCCTTCTGAAGAGTTTATAGCCAGCCACTGCAGCACTCCAGTTGTGTGAGTCATGCCACCATGCTTCCATGATTGAAACTATATCATAGTTTTCCAGTTGCACACTGGCTTCCAGCTCCTCCTGGTTTGTTGCCGATGCCACATGCATTGCTGTAGATGCACTTCAGTTGGGCTATTGATCCTGTCACCTTTTTTTGGGGAGAAGCTTTAATTCCTATATGACTGTTCTCAAGCACATCCATGGTTTCTAACACATCAACCACCCTTGCGTCTTTGCTGAGATGGCTAGGGTGCTGCGCACAGTAGTGGGGACATTTCAAATGTGCTCTAGTGTACTCAGCACATCATGGAGCAGACTGGAGGACATCACTAGCACACTGTCCCTCAAACACCGGCATGGTGCCACCAGGCTTATTTGTAGTGTCTTGTTTTATCCCTTTCCCCCTTCAAACTGAGTTTAAAGCTCTTTCAATGAGCCCTGCTAACTTCTGCACAAAGATCTTTTTCCCTTTTTGAGACAGCTGTACTCCGTCTGTCACCAGCAGGCCTAAGTGTGATGCAGACGATCCTATGATCAAAAAATCCCAAATTTTGCCAGTGACACCAGTCTTGGAGACAGTTATTGATCTCTTACCTCTTCCTGTTGCTTCCCTCATCATTCCCTGCAAGTGGAAGGGTAGAGGAGAACACTGCTTGTGCTCCTGAACCCTTAACCAGTCATCCCAAGGCCCTGAAGTCTGTTTTGATTACCCTTGGACTTCCTATTGCAACTTCATCACTGCCCACAGGAAACACGTTACTTAGTAAGGTTCTGGTTCATGTGGTTCACATTTGGAAATTGTATGCTATATGTTTGTTCCTTGATAAATGTAATTTCTGCAACACTGGAATCTTGTAGCTTAATATCTGGTAAGTAGGACTCCAGATGTCAGATTTTCTCTGATGATGTTATCATTACACCAGTGGTTTAAAGAGTGACACTACTTATCTGGAGCTTTTTTCAAGAACTAATGCCTTTGGACACAAAATATGGCTTAAGGGGATTCCTTGGGTGGTACAGAGCTCCAGAAATAGCTCTGTGTCACTGGCTTGACAATGAAGCCATGGGCTTGTGGTGAAGTGCTGATGGTGCTAGGTTTTTATTCCTGGTGAGGAATGTTTTATGATGTTTTAATATAATTGCTTAATTACAATATTTAATAAAACTGGTGATTATTCTTGTTGTGAGCAGAGCATTATCAGTCTGGGAGTGAGAGATGAGCTTATCGATGTTCCTAGATAGGAGACCTAGTATGGCCAGATTTAAATTGCTGTAGGGTAAGCAGTAAACTGGCACAAATTCAAAGACTAGTAAGAAAAGCTTCAAAACAATGTGTACATTTCAGAGAAAGCAAATAAATGTCTCTCCAGTGGTTACTCTCTAGGCAAAGCAGCAGATACTTTGGCTAACCTAAAGGGATGCGATATAACTGGTAGTCTGTTACTCTGTGGCAAATAAGACAGCTCTTGGTTTCTGTAGGAATAACACCTCCACTAGGAATGGTTTAAAAATGAAAAAATGTGGGTAGAGTTTTTATTTCTCCCTGCAAATTATATAGTATTCCTTCACTGCAAATAGTCTGTTTCCCCAGAGACAGTATGTGGAGCTTTACTTACAGATAAAGAATTGTTCACATGATTTGATCATTGTTCTTAAAACCGTAGTGTTTCATTCTGTATCTTTCAACCTAGAGACAAGTCAGCACTAATGCAGCATTCCCTTTTTGTGACTGCAGTTGTATGCTCTGTTGCTGACCAAACAGCTGACAGAACAAGCCTTTGCATACCAGTTTGCCATAGCAAAAAAAGATCAACAGTTTTAATATCTTCATAAAAACAGATGTTGCCTAATATTTTTCCATATAATGTTAATTAACTGCTTTAATTATAAAAAACATCTCTGATTTTGAAGCTAAATTGAGCATAGTGTATCTCTTTATCTAGTGACAAATTATATGTAAAACTGACTAACCACAGAATAGCCCAAAATGAGTATTCAAGTCTTTCTTTTTGAGACTATCAGGTCATAAACTCCTGAGAAAAGATACATATTGGCTGACAAAAAAACAACAATAAAAAAAATTACCAAGAAAAAATTCTTGCCAATTCTTGTGTTAAATCCTATTGACATGCATTTAATGAATACTGTTTACTTGCCAGGAAATTAAACAAATAATGGGCACTCCGTTAGCAAATCATCAGCTGGCTCAAGTGTTTTTCATGAATTAACCTTTCTTTTTATGAATGTAAGACAGGAAAAAAGGAGAGCTTGCAACAAGTAATGACATCTGTGAGTTCATTCTGTGAGTTGTGCAATGGCAAAACACTGCCAGGGACTATAGTGAGGAACAGAGTTGCCATGCAGCCTAGCAAAACAGTCCCCTGAAAAGGCATGCTGACCCACTTTGAACCACCAGCTCTTGCTGACTCTTTGTTGAGTGAGAGTTTCCTCTAAGTTTTTGTTGTTTTCACCCTTTCAGTTCCCATTTCTAAAGGAGCAAGCCCATCTCTCTCTTTCTTTCTTCTTTCTTCCCCAGTACGCATGGAAGAAAAGCAGATTGTTTCTTATGACTGTCTTTGCTTTAGTTAATTAAAAAAAAAAAAAATCTTACACCCCTTCTCTTGTTAGGACCATGCTGTGAAAGAAATATGGATCTTGCCATCAACAAAATTATGATACAATTCCTCAAGGAACTCAATCTGATCAGGGTAATTCATCTATGAAAAACTATACTTTAATTGTTACTCTTGGCAACAGCAAAGGATAATAGTGTAATATTATACTAAATATTGCTACGTGCAATAGTAAAAAAACTATTTCAGTCTTGCCAGCAGCGGTGTGTAAACTCCCTTTTGAATTCAGGTTTGGATATTGTGATTTAATCTAAATCTTTTGCTTCTCCTTCTTCCAAAACCAACAGAGGTTTAAAGAGCGCTGCATTTTTATTGGAACCATTGCTCAGCCTAAGTTGCCAAAATAATTTAGTTAAAACTAGTGCTTTTATTTGGGTTAAGGTTGATTCCTGAGCTCCACAGAGGTTGAAGTACTTAGTTTTGTCTTCCTCTTTTTCAATTCCACAATGGAGTCTACAGTAGAGCTCTGACAGCTCAAGTTGTATTTCCTGAATCCCAGTCCCCTAGCTGAGCTTATCTAAGTTTGCAACTTTGCACAAGTGGAGGAGAAGCCTTTTCTTAGCCCTTTTCCTCACTATTTATCTGTTACAATGCAAAGAAAAATGTGTAGCTCCAGGATTCAGAATAAGCAGGCTCCAGTGGTGCAACAGTGCAAGTCCTGCTGCCAATGCTGCTACTGCTGCTGTTAGTGTGACCTCTCCTTTGATAATGAGTGACAGCTGCTATGAAATGCCACACAGACAGTTTGCCTCTCTTGGGCAACAAGTGGAAAAACATAAAAATACAGCATTTTGGAAGTGAGTTACGGAAAAGAAATGCCCTACTTTATACCACTTGAAAAGCATTGTTTGAACTTCAGATAGCTCTAACAAAATGATAATACAGTCACAATCTCCTGCCAAAACTTTTTAAATCCTGGGAAGTGTTCCACAATAACAAATACTGTAATGTTACTGCAATTAAAGAAGTATCTATTTCTCACTACGTATGTGTTTTGTGTGTGGGCACGCACTTGTAAAAGGGACGAAACAATGTCAGAACCTGCATGTGATGAGAGGGTTCGAGTCAAATACCCATTTCTAAATCTATCCTCTGTAGTTAGAGCCTGGTTTGGATCCAAAAATAAAAGTTTTTTTGGTTTGGTTTCTATTCAGTTGCAGCAGAAATGTCATAGGTCAGAATGATATATCAAAGACGCTTTATGATAGGAGTGCCTTGATCTGAAATAGATTAAAGCTAGGCTTCAGTTTTAAAATGAAACCAGGGTAAAGATTTGATGGTTCTCATATATTACATTCTTCTCTCAGATCCTAGCACAAAACAGTTCAAATCTTATCTTAAAAGAAGTACTGCAGTCTTGGGTGGAATTCTAACGAAAAGAGAACCACAAATAAGCCATTCTGTTTGGGCTTTTTTGATGATTTTTTTTTTTTAGATGCAGTCCAAATTGAAAGGAGTAAGAATTTAGTGAATGGGAATCAGAAGCCAAACTATGTTAAAACACAATGTTGTACAGATTCAAGATCCAGTTTTAATGAATATATATATATATATATATCGTATTTAATGGCAAAAATGTTTACCTCTGTTTGCATTACAAAAGAGAAAAAAAGATAAAAAGATGTAGCTTTAACACAAAATTACAAGAATGTACAAAATCTTAGAAACCTACATAATAGCTGACTGAATAGTATGATTTTTGTCCCATTAAAAGTCCTGATAGCTCAACCTTTGATTTTATCTTAAATCTGCCAGAAATCTTAAATATAAATAATGTAGGGTGGATCATATAAACCAGAAATTTGAAAATACTGTTTTGTCATTTTTAAACAAAATTGTCAACAATTCTGAATGAGAACATGGTCTGACTTTAGAAATTGCTGTATCTCCAACTCTAGACTATTTTATCAGAACACTAGCTACACAAGGAAAAATCAAAAATCATCAGTTTCCTTGGTTTTCTGCCAGCAGTGCATGAAATAGGACTGAAAGGAACTAAGAAGATCTGGCCAATGCATTTTGTAGCTGCCATTTTTGGGTTTAGTCACTCCAGGAGGTTTTCCTTATAAAAGAGAAGATAGGCCCCTTCAGTTTGAGACTGAAAGGTCTCAAAACCATGCACAACATAGGGTCAAACAAACTACTTGAGATTATTTATTCTTCAAAAATATCAAATAAAATGTTGCCTCTGATGGCAAAGAAGAAAGGAAGCTCTCACCCTTATAACCAGCCGCATTGGTTTTCCAGTCGTTAGCATTCAGATGTCCTGCACGTGAAGTCCTGACAATAATATGCTGTATGTCTCTCCAGGTCAGAAATGGACTATGAAAAAGGGGAAAGACAAAGTCACAGATCAGACATGTTTTACCAGAATGTAGGGATATGAGGTCAAGTAGGCTAAAAAGTATCCAAACCAAAACAACTCTCATTTATATTCTCTGTTTTCCTTTCCTCCATTTCTAATTTTACAGAATTTCTACAGGAAATTATTTGTACAGCTGGGAAGTTTGAATTAAGCAGACTACAACGATATATGATAATACTCTATTACATAAAACTTAGGGGAAGATGAAGGAGTACATTTCACAAAGAGGCAATTTGTATGATCACCAGCTACTGTATGTTATCTACCTTGATTAGTGCAAAGGAAAAAAAAGCAAAATGTTTGCTTGTTGAAAAGGTCTACTGAATCTTACTAACTGTGTGCTCAAGCTGGCAATTCCTTTAGACTTTCAGCTCCTACTGAAGCTATTTCAGGTGCCTCTGTTGTTATTCATTTGTCTATTACCCCCAGTCTTGGAATTAATTGAGGATCTATGTGTATTCTTCAAGAAGATCAAGCAGCCAGCACTGAATCTGAACACTTACAGAACAAGTGCCTGATTGCACAGATGTGCATTCCTTTAGGGGATTCCTAATAACCTGTCCGCCACAAAGGTGAAAGATGCTGTTTGCATCCTCACTATGACATTAATACTGCTTATCTTGTAGGACTAGAGCAAATCTTTAGGGATTATAGTTTTCTTGTTTCTCTTAGATCTACCCAAGGATAATTTATTTTCTAAGAAGATGATCTAAAGGTCTATAGCCATCATTGGCATATTTTTTCTTTCTCCTTCCAATTTCTCAATATCACCTGTAAGAGGATAAATTGTATTTTATATAAAAATGCAGTTCAGTAGAGGGCTTGATAAACTAAGCCACTAAACAATGAAGAGGAAAAAAAGTATTGCAGTGCAGGACACCAGTCACTCAGTGTCATTCTCAAAGTATCACTATCTGCCCCTATTGCACACACTGGCACAATTCCACTCACTTATAATAATGAAAATAGACCAGAATGAAGATTATCAGACCCTGGATTGGCTGTCTACACTGTCCAGGACTAGGTATACATTTAAAACCTGGGAAAACTTGGTTCAGTTCCTTAACGTATGCTCTTGTGTCTCTCAGACCAAGAAGTGACTTATTTTCTGCACTTAACTTTACGCTATGATAGTTGGGCTCTCTTCCACTTCCAGGGAGAAACTACACCAAGGCAACAGCCGTAAGACTGTGGGGAAGGTCAACCCATGGATGACTGTGAGTAGGTCACTTTCTGGGGTGTGTGGGACATTGCCATTAGATAGAGTGGCTCTACACTTTGAAGTAGACAGATAGTCGAGTTACTAGAATCACAGAATGGTGGGGTTGAAAGGACCTCTGGAGATGATCTAGTTCAACCCGCCTGACAAAGCAGGTTCACCTACAGCAAGTTACACAGGAAAGCATCCAGGCGGGTTTTGGATATCTCCAGAGAAAGAGACTCCACAATGTCTCCGGGCAGCCTGTCCCAGTGCTCTGTCA
>NW_010329261.1:0-18378 GCF_000700745.2 Antrostomus carolinensis | reverse complement strand
GCTGCAGGTAGGTGCGGGCACCCCCCGCATCGCTGCCCCAAGGGCCGAGGAGCTTTGCGACATCCTCCATGTCAATGAGAGACGTCGCGTTGTGCTGCTGTGAGCTAAGGCTGCGTGTCCTGCCCGGCTGCAGCCGACACGGCATCTGCTGCTGGTGCTCCAGAAAGGGACCTTCCCCCCGGGGGAGACCCAGCAGCGGGCAGAAGGTCCTCACGTCTGACACACAGAATAGTCACAGCACAATTAGCAGTGTTCACTTGGAAATTCTGCAAGTGTTTTAATGTAGAACTGTCTTTCTTGGATCTTGCACGTTGTTATGGTGTGAGCACTTTCTGTGCATTACTTGCGAGCTCATTCCCGCTCCGGGATGTGTGGTTCTTGTTCTGGTTTCACAACTCCAGGTACTGTTTAAATAGTGAATGTCTGTGTTTGAATTGCATACCTGTGGTGGTTTCACTGGGCTAGCACTGGGCTAGCACTGGGCTAGCAGCCAACACAGCTGTTCACTCACTGCCCCCCACCCGCAGGGGATAGGGGAGAGGATTGGGGGGCAAGGATAAAGGGACTTGTAGGTTGAGATAACAGTTTAATAATAGAAATAAAAGAAAACTTAAAATAATACTAATATTAAAATAGGAGTGATAATGATAACAGTAACAAAATATACAAATGAGTGGTACAGAGTGCAGCTGCTCACCACCAACCGACCAAGCCCAGATGATGATCCTCGAGGAGCGACAATCCCGAACTGAAACCGCAGTCCTGGAAGAGCGAGAGCCTGAGCGAAAGCCAGAGAGAGCAAGAGAGGAAGAGTCCCCACTAATACACTGGACATGGCGTGATATGATCTGGAATATCCCATTGGCAGAGCTAAATGCCAATTTAGCTTATTAATTTAAATATTCCTCACCCCCTTAGATCTTGCACTTGTAGACTGACAGAACACAAAGTCCTTCACTTCCAGCGACAAAAATGCAAACACTGGTGTGTTCTCAGTGTCTTTCTCTTAACAAGTCCCAGGCTGAAAGCAAAATGCAGCACTGTTCTAACTACTGAAAAAGAAACCCAGCTCTGTCCCAGCTGAAAACCAGGACACTACCGAATGGCATCATTGCTTTCAGTGTGTGTTTTTATCCCCTTCTATAACATGATGGTAATACTTTCTTTTACTCTTTTGTGATCCTTTTTCTATGATGACACTTCAGGTGATATTCTGATATATTTTATGCAGAGAATATAATGGTTTTGAAAGTGTATAATGCTGTTTGTTAAAATCTTATAAACACTGTGTCCTGGCAGAATCCTGCAGTTAACTAGTTAAGTGCGGGAAGAAATGTAGAATCATTTGCCTTATGGCTGGGATGCTTCCAGTTCAGATACTTAAATAATTTGGTTTGATGGTAAAAAAAACCCACAAAACAAAGAAAGCAACCAACCAACCAACCAAAAAATGTACAGAACATTCCAGATTCTTTCTAGATCACTTTTGACTGACAGGGAGTTTAGGTTTGTTGTTTTTTTTCCTGTCAGTAAGCAAGTGGCGAGATCTCTAGGTCTCCCTCTCCATCTCTGGGTTCTTCTTTAGCTATGTCATTGTAGCTATGTACTTACTGAGGTACCGTACTCAGTTATTAAAATGTAACACAGTTTTATCTTCTTAAGAGAAGGAAACATTCGCTGCATTCAGAAATTGTTCTGATGCTCCTGGTGATAGTGTGCTATGCCTTGTGTAGGCACTTACTGTAAGTAGTAAGTGGCTGCTGTATTTTTTCTCTTGCAGGTTCACAGGAAGCTTATGCTAATAATAAAACAACAAGAAAAATGACATTAAGGAAAGGTATGTGTATAAGTGTATGTCTAATTTTTAAAAAATCTCTTTTGTACTTTTCTGAGTTTCCCAGTCTTTCTCTGGTTATATTAATAAACTTTTTTCTTTTAAATTTTCAGTGAACATTTCCATCCTTATAGTGGCAGTTGTCATATTTTTGCTAGTTCTTCATCATAACTTTCTAGGCCTCAGTGACTTCTTGAGACAGGAATTGTCAGGTAAGTTGTTTTTTGTTTGTTTGTTTGTTTGTTTTAAGATTGGTGGGAAAGCACATGCTCTGGTGAAACAGAAAGCACCGTGTTGCTAAAATAATGTGTGTGATAATGATCAATCATTATCTCCTATGAGTAGATCTTTTCCTGTTGTCATACACAAGAAACTTCAGCTTGGTGGGCTTATCTGTTCTTGCTGTCCTGTGACTTTTCTCAGTTGGGAAGCCAGATGAGATAGCAGTAAGGGTTCCTTCTGACTTTAAAAGTCATTAAGATACAATTCAGTTTGCTTAGCAAAGCCTTTTCATTTTTGAGGGTCCACTTTTAAGAACTGACATGGTCCCACAGAGCCTTTTCTTGTTCCCTTTAACTGCCACGTCCCAGTTTGCCACTCCTGGGAGCTGTTGCTCCCGGGTAGCAGTTGTACAGATGCTTCCCAACAGCAGTTGAATAGGAGTGTGACAGGCCTTACCCAGGAATCAGTTAAGTCCAAGCTGTTGAGCTTTGTCATCAGAAAAGGGCAAACAGAAACAGAGAAGCAGAAACAACAGGATGTTGCCCACAAACTGCCAAGTCCCTGTTTGCTGTGTTCCTCAGACTACCTAAATTTATCTCCTGTGTAATAATCTAGATCATCCAAAAGGTATCAGTGTTGTTACAAAAAGTTCAGGTAGTGGGCAATTTGCCAGCTTTTACAGGTGATGTGGTCTAGTAATAAATTTCAACATTGATCTCTGATTTTCCTGTCTGCACACTATGAGTATAAATTCTTGTGGTTTCAGCTCAGATAATGATCTGTGATGCCTGAAAGAAACACGGGCCTGTACTTAATGCCTTCATCTTTGGTGGCAAAAAAATTCACAACAGTTACTTTAATTTAGAATTTCTGTTTTCTTAATTGGTTGCTACCTAAGAGGAAAAGAAAGTAGAAGACAAAGAGGGACAGGTGATGTGGAGAAGACTGGAATGTGGTTAGGGTAAATGGGAGGGGGAAGTCAGGGAGATTATAGATGTGGCAGAGGAGACCAAAGATTAAGTGTGACCTACTGTAGTTTAAGCCTCATTTTAGTACCTCGTTGTGCTGCATGTAAATATATATGGTTAAATACATGTAGTTTATTTGTAAATGTGATGATTTCCTGTTCATTAACATCTGGATTCTCAAAAGCAGGTGCTAGATTTTAAGTGTTTGATACTGGCATGCTGTAATCCACACATCAACTGAGACATCCAAGTGCTTGCATAGTAGAAATAACTGAAGGTGTTGGAAATTTTACCATGGTAATAATGTGTTTCTTTTGCACAAAACAACTATGCAATGGCATTTGTACTCCACAGATTCAAATCCATTGGGACTTCAGCCTATAGATTTCATACCTGCGGTTCCCCAGAGGCTGGCAGATGAAAGGGATGACAAAGAGATTTCTGTGGTCATCGCAGCGTCGGATGAGAGGCTTGGGGGTGCAATTGCAGCCATGAACAGTATTTACCATCACACCAGATCCAACGTGGTTTTCCATATTGTTACTTTGAATGATACTGTGGATCACTTGAGGTAATGATCTTTTCATTAGATTCCCACAATACTGTAAAACTGAAGCATCTCTGAGAAGAGGAAGAGCTGACTTTCCCTGGAACTGTGCTCCTCTAAATTGTTTGCAGCCCTGCCTGCTGCTGCTGATTGCAGCTTTTTGACAAGGCTGCTCTGGGGAGTAGGTTATTCCTTCTGGTGGTGTTTCAGGGATGGAACAGAGCCATCTTTTCCACTGGGGTTATATTGAGCCAGTGGGGTTAGAGTTTGCTGGTTGGAGGGATTGTAGAAGTTACTTCCTACATTTCATCTAAGCAATTCAAATGCTGGCAATGAAGTTTCTCCATTTTTCTAGGTTGTTCTTTGATCCTTTTATTTTTACCCGTATCTGTTCACATCAATGGTTTTTGTGAAGGGCCTGTGATAACAGGACCATATATTTCTAATAAAATAAGAAGTAACCTCATACCTTTCACGTGTCACATCTGTGCAGTATGCTGACAGTGCGCGTGCCCCTTGCCATCATACAGCACACCACTGACATCAGCCATAGGTTACATTCTATATGTGTGTTTGTTGGATAGGGAAGCGAGTGGCCAGATCAAGATCTGTGTCACTGTCAATCAGACCTCTTGCTTTTAATTTGATTTTGTCTCATTTAACAAGATCTGTGCCTTTCTCCTGTTTGCAGGCTGTGGCTAAGTAACACTGCTCTGAAAAATTTGAGATACCGAATTTTGGATTTTGACCCTCATGTCTTAGAAGGGAAAGTACAAGTGGATCCTCAAAAGGCAGACACCTTAAAACCAGTGAGGACGATGTTGATTACTTTTTGAAATTATCAGTTAGTAACTGTATTTTGATACTGGCTTTTGAACACAACTAGAGATAAAACCCAAATCTTTTCACATAGGAGCATCTTTTACAATCAAATTCCCAAATTTCAGTAAGAATAAACTTACAGATAATGAGAGATGGATTTGAACATCTACATATGCATGCCTAGTATCTTTTTTTGCTGCTACCTACAGTGAAACACAGCAGCTTGCATATCAAGCATGCCAGCACCTCAGAGATACTACAGATACATGTGGAGAAATAAGAAATTCTAATATAGACCAGTTTTAAAGTTAGTTTATCAATGCACAAATTCATAGGAAACCAAGAATTGATGGAACCTTTTTATTTTAATTAACTTCTAGGATATTGCTTCCTATTTTACTTCTTTGATTTAAGCTGTCTTGGACATTAGTGCCATACATAAATGCCAAGAGTATCAGTCAATTTCACACTTATTTGGGCAATTTTTAATTTAATTCTTCACTTCTCTTGCTTTCTTGTTTTCACAGTTAACCTTTGCAAGATTCTACTTGCCTGATTTGGTACCTCATGCAGAGAAGGTCATCTATGTGGATGATGATGTAATAGTGCAAGGTATGGGACCTTTTCTTAGCCTTTTGCTACTGGCCTTGTGCTGAGGTCAGTATGCCATCTCTTACAGTAACCAAACACTTCAAGGAAAGATGTAAAAACTGTGTAAATATGAATGAGCTGGATTAAACTGAGTGGTTTTATCTGCTTAGCAGTGGACTAAACAAAAAGTCACTTAGTGCTTAATCAGGATTGCTTTTAATTTTTCTGTGCTCGCTTCCATTTTTCAGATGATATCCTTGAACTTTACAACACTCCATTGAAACCTGGACATGCAGCTGCATTTTCAGATGATTGTGACTCAACCACTAATAAAGTTGCTGTCCGTGGAGCAGGCAATCAGGTTAGTTTTATTCTGCTTTAGTGGTAACAGTACTATAGATTCTAGGCTTTGTTAACAGCCACTCTGTTTTAATGTCCTTGCAGATTGACTTCCAAATTCAGTGAACCTAAAGGAGTGACTGTACCTACCCAAATCAGTCTACTCTGATGTTTATGTTACAATTGATACCTGCAGTTTCTGTTTAGGCACAGTAAAAGCACTCTGAATTTTTGCTGTGCTTTACAAGGAGAGCAATTCCCAGTGTGGAACAGCAGGAGGTCTTAGAACATCAGAGGGAGAATTTTTAATTTGTGAGTGTATAAAAAGTACTTTTTCTGGGAGTGGTACCATATTAATAATATGGTATTAAGACCATGCAGCATTCCTTAAAATACATAGTTTATATAATAATATTTTTAAAATATTGAACCTCTTAAGCTTTCTTTCTCTTGTTTTAAAGGAAGGGCTATTTCCTTTAACAACAAAAAGCTACGCTTGTCTGTTGGGAATTGTGCAGATAGTAATTTGACCATAGTTTTAAGTTAATTTCTACACTCTTTTTATTTTTTTCAGTATAATTACATTGGGTTTTTAGATTACAAAAAAGAAACCATCCGAAAGCTTGCCATGAAAGCCAACACCTGCTCTTTCAATCCAGGAGTTTTTGTTGCCAATTTGACAGAATGGAAGTTACAGAACATCACTAAGCAATTGGAGAAGTGGATGGCACTGAATGTAGTGTAAGTACCCCCAAGCCCAGGAATTGGGTTATGGTGATGGTGTTTAACTGTTAAATGAAGGGCTGTGTATGTCTATGGATTCCTGTCATGGAGCTGCAAGTGAAAATTAACTGATTTAGGGCCACACAAGCATGTTTTCCCAACTTCTTTTAATCTTCTTTTTCAGAGAGGAACTTTACAGTAGGACTCTGGCTGGCAGCATCACGACACCTCCACTGCTAATTGTATTTTACAAGCAACATTCCAGTATTGATCCCATGTGGAATGTCCGGCATCTCGGTATGTATGAAACACTGGTGATGCTGCTCCCTCAGTGTGTTTTTCCAGGTCTGTAGCTGGATGACACCTAGCTAATGATGCAGCAAATGGATCTTTTCTTCCCCTATTTTATACCTCATTCTTTAAGGAACAGTGCTTTGCAATACCATCATGGGGCTTGTGGGCCTGATCTTTCATGTTCTTTTTTGAAGTTCTAGGGGGATCATTCTCAAATTACTTCTCATTTTCCTTTTCTTTTTCCACATATCTACTGTATATGAAGTGATCCTAGGTGTTTTTGTCCAAGACTGTTGAGAGGAACAGACATTCATATCTGTTCTGCTGCTGGTGAAACCTCAGTGCTGGGAGGGCTTTCTTAGGTGTTTTTGCCAGTGAACAATACATTGGCTGCTGAATACATCTGGGTATTAAGGGGGCTTGAAAGAACTTGGAAGTTAAGGCAGTACATTAAAATAGATACTGTGATCAAAGTGGCATTCACTTGCACCTGGTTATGTTTTTCACTTTGCCTTGATTTCTGCTTTCCGTATCCCTTCCTATCTCCCTACATGACAAGATTTCCTTTGTTAAAATCCTTTGTTTTGAAGTTAAAATATTGCATGTTGGTGTTTCTGCTGCCTTTGTTTTGGGCACTAATGCTTCTTTTTCAATAAAAGGGTCTAGTGCTGGAAAAAGGTACTCTCCTCAGTTTGTGAAAGCTGCCAAGCTACTCCATTGGAATGGACATTTCAAACCGTGGGGAAGAACAGCTTCATACGCTGAAGTCTGGGAGAAGTGGTACGTCCCTGACCCTACAGGCAAATTCAGCCTCATCCGCAGACATTCAGAAGCCTATGAAGCAAAGTAGAGTCAATTTTAACAACTGATGGCGTTTTCTCAGGAAACTTCTGGAGCCAAGCAGAACTTTGTTTTTAGCCAGCTTGTATTACAGAGCAGTCCTTGCCTTCTGGAGCACAAGGTGATGCACTTACTCAGGTGCAGTTCTGAAGGGCACAGGTCCAAAGGAGACTCACCTGTGTGACAGAAGATGCTACTCCAGCAGCACTACAGAAAGCAAGGGAGGATCTCGACTAACTAGCTCTTTTGTTAGTTCATTTCTCTCTGTTGTTTGTTCTTCTGCTCTTTACTACAAGTCTTCTAGAGGAGGATCATTTTGTCAGCTACAGAAAGAAACAGTTTCTGAGCACAAGATACAACTTCAGCTGGTGCTTGCACCATGCAAATCTTGCACAGCAATGTACTGTAATTAAGAGCTGCTTGGGTTTTGTTATTTTTTTTGTTTTGTTTTCTTATCAGGTGAAATAGTTTCATCAACAACCCTTTCTTGCATGAAATCTCCTCCCAACCATTTCTGTGTAAGTCTTGCAGAATTCTGCGAAATTGAATCTTGTTTTTTTTGGAAGATTTTTCGAGTATTATTTCACTATGCAAAGTGATTTTAACTGCCAGTGAACACTAAAACATTTTTTGTAAAGTGGTGGAAAAAACTTTGTTCAAAAATAAAAGCTAATTTTAACATGTTGACTCAAACCTCAGGTAAATGACAGTCTAATTCTGGTCTTGATCTGATCTATGAAGTGTTTCCTTTGTACTTAAATACAGTAGGAAGTGATCGAAATTGAAGTTGTTTGATCTCATCTTTGTGAAAACCATCTTTCTAAAATTGTGCAGAATGTTTATTTTGGGGATCAGGCTGTATGAACTGCAGATTAATTTTGTTAAGTTCTTCACAGCTCTCCAAACTGAGCATGGCTCTGCTATAGGAGTTTTTCCCACCATGCCTTTCCCGGTCTGGCCCTTTAAACTCATCAAGCAAGACTCCTGTGCCCTTTTGCAGGTGGCTGCTCATCGCTTTTTATATAGGTAAGATTTTTTTTTAATAATTGTAGTGTTACATTTGAGTAGTGGTTATGATTAGCTGATATATCCCAGTAGCTCTTGTGCCAACTATTCCATTTACTATGGGTTTGAACTCAAGTTGTCATTTTTATTCTATAATACTGCTTGTGAACACTCCTCAGTGTAAGATGTTTAGACAAAATGCTTTGTGTTAATGCAGGGATGGGCTCTGTTGTGTGGTCTGAGATGCAGGGCAACAGAGCTAAAGGGCTTGTTCATGTGTATGAATCTGGTTTTAGTACTGCTTTAGAATTTAAAAGCATTTCCAACTGCTTGACTTACTGCAGCCACTGCCTGTAGTTCTGTTTCTGTCGTGGATGCTGATCTGTGGTTTGTAACCTGTCCTTTCTTTTCCTGGGTTTTGGTGAGACTATTTTTGTCCTTGAAGTAGTTAAGAGTAATGAAGTAAGCTCAGTTATCAGACTTTGAAAGATTGTACTATATCAGCTGATGCCAGCTTAATTCTGATGACCAGGCTGTGTTTTAGCAGGCTTAAATGAACTGCAGGTGACTGTGTCTGCACTTACTACTCTTCTGAGCTGCCTGGGAGGACTATGCCTCAATATTTAGGGAAAAGTACAACTTGCTATTAAAGAAAAGAACATGGAAATCAAACCTTTAAGTTAATAGGAAGAAAACAGGCAGAGAGGAGGATGCTTGGTGTCAAGTGTTTATTCTAAAGGCTTAATTCATTGAGCAGCTGCAGGGCCTCTTGGTAATTCTCCTGCTACCCCAGTTCTGCTCTGGGCTGAGAGCAGTAACAGGGTGATGTTTTGCTTTACAGTTACCAGTTGTTGTCATGTATAATAGGTGGCAGCAGGCAAGCTGTCTTTTGTTCACGAGCACTGTAAGAACAGGAAGCTTGTTCCCCAGGGAAGACAGATTACCAATACCATAATGTCACATTAACTTTCCCAGTGAAGCTTCTGAACATACAAAGCAGTGCTTAGATAAAATACCTGATGTCTAGCTGCAATAAGTAGTATTTTCTAGCCAACCTTTGCATATGAAAGCTCCACAAGTTTTGCAAAAGTATACTGAAAACTTCCTGACTTAAGTCATGCTCTAGGCATACAGTTTCTGTAATCCTGTAGGAAAACACGATTAAATTTTGTGGAGGATGAAAACATACCGTGAAATTTAATTGCTTGAACATGACTAGAATGAAACATTTACCATAGTTTTTTGAAGAAAAAGACTAAGGGTTTATCCTTTTGAAACATTTTTTATAAGGCAAAGTGAACATTCTATTAAGAATTTTTTAAAATAGGCTTTTTTTCAATAAAGGAAATATTGGGACTTAAAGCTGAATACAGTCAGTTTCCTAGACTTGTACAAAATCTGGAACAATCAAGGGAGATGCAGTATTATATACATTATTTGACACAATGATTGTGAATCTTTGCAGCAGCTCTGGTATACAGCATTCCTCCAACTTCTGCCACCACAGAAGTCTTCATGACTATCTTAAAGCCAGAAATAGGAGTCTCCAAATGGTATCTTCACACACAATTCATTACACATAGTCTGTATTAAAATCGTAGGCGTCATCTTCATCTGCTGTCCTATCCAAGCTGAGTGATAGTGAATTGGAATGTTCACTTCCTGAGAACAGAAAATCCTGTATTAGTGAAACCAATGCAAGTGCCAGAGTACTAGAGACTCTCCTTCAAGCCAGTGTTTGTAATACAGACCTGCTATTTGCTTTTCTGAATTTGTAGGACTTGTTTGTTGGTTTCCAAGCTCTGCTTTCCTGGCGACCTGAACTTTCCTTTCCTACAAGTCAGAGAGGTCAGACATACGTGTTTATTCAGACATCACTAATGAAGTCTCTCATGCAAATGAAACCTAACAGAGACTGATGACAGTGTTGGATGTCCCCTTGTATAGTTGGTCAGCACCACACTGCCTTACAACAATGTTGTTTCCTTAATGAAGCAACAAGCCCAACCCTTATCTCTTTTGATTACTCTCGGTGGCTCCACAGTGCCTGCACATTCTGTTTACAGCAGAATACTGACTGGGTATTGGTGTCAGGATCTAAACAGTTAGAAAAAGCCTAATGAAACCCTGATTTACCTCTTTGGCATCATTTTCTTCTTCTTCTTCTTCCATATCTTCTTGCTCATCATCACTTTCTGTGAAATCCTCCTCTTCTTCCTCCCCCTCCTTGCCTGTTTCCATGTCTTCCCACTCTGATGCCTCCTCTATCACTTTATTTTCCTCTATTGTCCCATTTGCCATACCAGCTGACTGGAAAACGATGCTGTTTGCTGGACTGCGGTATTTTAAAGCTGGGAAGAAACACAGGGAAGTGTCAGTTAAGTCACTGTCAGCACCAGATGTAATGCCTACCCCCTGAGAGGACAGCATTTTGGGTCAGGGCTAGACAAAGACAGTCCTGCCCCTCCCTTCCACAATAACTCCCACGCAAGCAGGTAGAACAAAGGACAATTCTCTGAGAATAGCTTTCCCTGAGGCATCTACAGAATACTGCTAGGAGCTGAAAGACTTGGATTTGAGTATAGATTGTACTGACTAAAATGTATTTTGTTGGCTTAATTAGCCAGTGTTGATGTGCTCTTCAACATTCTTCTCCCCTCTTTCCTATTTAGGAGGGTTAGGTCAGATGAGCAGGAACTAGGAACTGTCAGGGGTAATTAGTGTTAAGACAGGACACAGATGCACTGTTGTTCTTTTGCATCAGAATCCATTTCATTCTTAAAAGCTTCGTAGTTACTGCACATTGACGGAGCTATCACATAAACCCCAGGAGGATTTCCATTCAAAATCTCCCATTAAAATTACTACTGCCACTCTTAATGGTAGCAGTGTGTTACAGTAACCGTCCTACCTTGAACAGTGTTGTTGTTTTCTTCTTCTAGGATCTTTAAATTAAAGCACTCCCGCATTTCAGCTATTTTGTCTTCTGTAAGATAGGGTGGTGGTGTCTGAGATTCTGGAGGTTGTGAGTGGTAGCTTATTTTAGCTCTGGGAAAATAAAATATCAGCATTAAAAAACCAACCAAAGATAACATACTTAAATCACTGCATTTGAAAATAAAACCTAGAGCACAAACCTCTCAAACTCCTCAACCTAACGACTAATTTATTATCATCTGTTTAACAGCAGTTCAACAGCTATTTAAATTTGACAGTGAAGTTGTCAATAACAGTATTAAGTGGATAGGCCATTCCTGAGAGGAAAAAGAAATGGCATACTTTGTCACCACAAATCATCTGCCTGTAAAATCATGAGCTGTAAAAGCAGATGAATCATTTGAGCAAGGGAAATAGTCACAATTAATTACTGAGTTACATTTATTCCCACCCTCAGAATATAGGAACCACTGTAAATTTCCACAGAAAATCTGCCATATCCTTTGCTGTCTGTAGAAGAGGACCACATGGATTCAGTATCTGAGAGGAAGGCAAATTCCCCTAACAGCATTAGAGCAGAAGTCAGCAAAGTGGCTATGGAGTAACGTGCAACAGGCTCTGACTCTATGTATCCTTCACTACTTTAGAAAATTATCCATGGATGGCATTCTCTACATCTGTTAGCCAATCCAGTTCTCTTTACCAAAGTAAAATGTGAGAAAGGGAAAAACATAAAAACCCAGCCTCTCCTTTCTAAGGACTTCTCAGGATTCAGAGCTTCTGCTGTGCTGGATTAACAATGAAAAAGGTGAGGGGCATAAAGCAAAATTCATGGCATACGTACCCTGTCCAGTCACAAAGCAGTAATTTAGCTACGTTCTCTACATCAGGAACGCCTCCCTTTTTCAGCATACCCCTCTTCTGAGCAAGTAAAGTTAAAAACTCTTCAGTGTTCCTAAAATCTGGGATGGTATAGTGTATCATTACCTAGTGCAAAAGAAAATGGTGCAGTCAGAAAGAGACACCCACTTTTCTCTTAGTTCTAGAAATGAAAAAGTAAATCAAATTGGGTTACAATGAGGATGAACAAGTATGTGAAGAGCCGTTTTTTCTTTTGCATGTGGGAGTAAACATTACAAAGTGAACTGCCTACTTCATCAACAAATTTATCTGCCATTCACCCATACTAGGGGGTGTGCAGAGACAGCACACTTGTTTGTGAAGAAAAAAAACAGTCATCACAGAACTGAATAGGAATTATGTTTAGGTTAATCTACTTGAAACTAGAGTGAAATCAGAGTTGGATCTGAGGTCTTCACTGCAATAATAGGAAGCAGTCAGAATATCATCATTTTTCACTCTGTGATAACTGTGATGAGATCTTAAAAGCAGGGTTTTTTAAAAATCAGAAGAGTTATTGAGAAACCAGACTCTAGGTGACAGGATCATGGCATGCTGTTTCTGCCTTCCATTTATAAGGATGAAGGATCACGCTTGGTGTGATTTGCCACTCTGTATGGTTAGAGGAAAGCAGTGCAAAAGCTAGCAGAACTAACTGAAGTGAAGTGAACTTTGGTTATTGGCCTAGAAACCTACAGAGTTTCAACTGTTTCAACTTCAACTCAAATGCAGTGAGATATGTGGAAAAAGATGGAGCTCACCTGCTGTTTACTGCAGTGATTTAAAATGGCATCAACTCCTTCAAGCACAGCTGCTAAGCCCGATTCTTCAGTGTCTATGATACTTCTCAAGGCCAGAGCCAGGGCATTGTTAGAAGGATCTGCAATTATACTTGGACTGTCTAACATCTTTGTCTGTTTATCGATGTGCACAATTTGCATGGACCTATTCAGAGAGAAATGCAACGTGAGCAGATAGATAAATCAACTGGCAAAGGCTGGTAGTGGTGAGGGCAAGACTCAAAGCTCAGTGTTGGACTGAAAGCACTTCAGACAGAGTCAGTTTCAGTGTGTTCTCATCATATGCTTTGTGTAGGACAGAAATCTAAATGTACAAAAAGAGAAGTTAATAGATTGTATTCCCCCCTGACAGCTTGCATCACACAAATCAGTATCTTTCATCCTGGCAAACTGGAATGTGCATTTAAAACTGCACACAAGGGAATACTTTGCCCCAGTGGATGGAAATTGTACACAAACAACAAACTGGAGGTAATCAGAACACAACAAACAGGGAAAATGAACAGCTTTTATCAGACTCTGCTTACTTGGTAACACCTCTTGTTAGGCCAACATTGCAAGCACGAACTCCTTTAAGACTGTTGATTATGCTGCTCTTGCCCACATTAGGGAAACCTGAAGAAAACCACATAAATCCTTGTAAGTTAAATAAGAAAAGTCAGCCTATGTAACACTGATCAAAACTGCTTCTTTCCAGGTGTCTTTGGTAAAGTACATCTTCAGTGTGAGATCAGAGTTGGATCTGAAGTCTTCACTACAGAAGTAAGACAAAGTCTGTATCCTCATTTCTCACACTGGTAGTAAGAGGGACATGAAAGACATCACTGAATGTAACACCACAAATCTTAGCAGACAGGAGGAAGGCAGTGCAAGCTCCATGGTATGTAACCTGCATCTCGTTTCCCTAAGCTGGTGAATCAGCTGAGGCCTCACACAATGTGCCTTCCAGAGATCAGATACACTATGAACATGTAAGTGCAACACAGATCACAGTCAACTGAAGTACTAGAGTAGTGAGTCTTAGATCAAAGTAAGACCAATGACTAGAAAAGTCATGCTTTAGTTTTACTCAGTTATAATACAGGATACCAAAGCTTTAGGGGAGAAGGAAAATCCTTCTGTCTCTCCAAATACTTACCTACTACCCCAACCTGAATAGCTCTGTTTCGAGTCTTGCCGTGCTCTTGAAGAAGTTTCAAAAGGCATTTGCTTCCAAAACTTTCAGTGGTTCTTGATAAATCAACACGAGGACGTCTTCTTGTGAGCTGTTCTGGCTACAGGATTCAAAGGCAAAAAAAACCCCCAAACCCCACTGTCAGGAGCTACTTAGGAAGATAAATATGTATGCTTAGACTTATTTATCTACTGTAATATTTCCAACTCCTATCCTCTATTAGATAATGTCACTGTGTTCTTCTAAACAGAAGGAATTAGTTTAATAAGAAACTGGCTAATCAGTTAATTGACACTAGAAAAGGCAGCCATTAACTACTAAGAGAAAAAGGAATGTGAACTGACTTATAGGGCTTCTGATTTCAGTTCAGGGTGGGTTGCAGATTTGTTGTGTGACCATAAAATAACCATGTAAGTTATGTTCAGATGCTAGAATCCTTAAATCTGTGAAATTCACTCCAGGGGCTTCAGTTTCTTGAAGGATTTCAAAACCTGCTCTCTGTGTTGCAGTGTCTGCACCATTTCGCAGGAGGGTCTATTTCACTGTGCAGTTATCAGGGTTAAGACATGTGAAACATGTATGACTCAAATGAGCATCGTCAAACAGTTGAGACTAGCACACAGGGAGCTAATCCCTTTATACTCTGAATGAAACAATGTCAGGTGCTACATGTACTGATGGCCACAGTCAGGATGAATGCAGTAGTACAGCCTGCACCACTTTGCCTACAAAACAATTCAGATTTAACTGGTGCAACCATCCTATGTAAAAGATGAAAAATTCCTCATCTTCCTCCCCCCAGTCCTTCTTACAGTAAAAGACGACTCATTTTTACTCTAGTCCAGCATCCTGGGCACAAACAACAATATGTATTTCAACAGCAGGAGTTCCTCCACTGTACCACAAAGCTTAGTCAAAGTGCGAAGGCATATCCAGCAGTCACAGCAGTATAATCAAGCACGGATAAAAGGTTAAAGAACAAAGAGTTCCTGTTTCTCAACATGTTTCAACCTGTATGACTGCAAACACATGCGACTTAATCATGAGACAGCCTGCAGTGCTCTTACCATAGTCTTGTCCTTCATCAGTGTTGCTGATTTAAAAGCAACTGTTGGAAACTCCTTCTTCAAATAATTCAACCATTTCTCTAAGTTCTCCTTTGGCACTAAATCTGGAAAAAAGAGCACAGTCCTTTCACTCCTGTGAATCTTAAATATCACTGTGTGGAGAAAATCTCATGTGGAATAGGGAACCAGGATGTATTTTGTCCAATTAGTTACTGTTTCTTTATAACAAATAATGTTTGGCTGAATAGCAGAGTACTGGGTATGTTCCCCAAAGGCATCTGGTGCTGCAAGTTTTAGTCTTTATTTTCTGCCTCCAGCAGAATACCACAATTACACTTTTGCCCCTGTATCAGGTTTTTAATGCTGGGGTCTTGCTAAGGGACTTCGTACAGAGAGTGATGTTCTGTGAAGGATTATCCCATCAGCTACTCTAATACAGAGTTCCCTTTGCTCTTGTTGGCAGTCTTGGTATTTCCTTTTCTTTTTTTGCTGCTGCTAACCCAGTAATTTCCAGCCTTTTTAGCTGGTTTCACCTGCTTTTGTGTGCATTCTTTCATATAGCGATGGAATAGGGAAAAAAACCACTTCCCAGAGCCAAATTTTGAATACAACTATTGTACTGATTTGCTGATCTTTAACTCATCATTGCCTCAGTGGGGACCAGCATTGTGACAGCTGCCTACTCACCTACATTCACACAAATGTTAACAATTTTAACATCCTTAACTTATGTCAAATTGTCTGAAACTGGCCAATGCCCCCAGAAGTTATTGCAAAAGAAAGGGGCTAATGTGCATTTACCTGTTTGTGGTGTTTTCTTAGCAAACTAGCAAAAGATGGAGGAAACACGACCCCTGCAGTAGGGCAGTGAGCTCAGAGTTGGATCTTATGTCTTCAGTGGAATCTCAGATGCCTTTAAAATCTTCTTCATTGCTCACAGAACCACAGTGACCAAGTAACACTTCAAGAAAACCTGCGCTTCTTACCGATTTTGTTCAGAACCAACAGTAGCTTTTTGTCTCCTCCAGAGCAAGTCACAGCTTGCTCGAGTTGAGGACACCGGCAGCCCATTGGATCTCTTGCATCTAAAACCTCTAGAACCACATCTGAGGCTTCAATCACCTAGGTTAGAAAAAGGAAATAAGACTCTCAAATCAGACATGATGGACCATTTCACAGATGACAACTCTGGAATAGCTGTGGCTTACAACAGTTACTGTTGAATTTCACAGAATGATTGGTGAGGCTTCCTAAGACTGTTCTTGTTTGAGCTCCTTTTTTCTGACCTACAAACCAGAAAGCTGAAGCAATTTTAATCTTTTTCCTCCAAAGGCAACAAATCCTTAGACACCAGTACCTCATTACTACAAGAGCTGTCTGATCACTCTATGTGCTGACATTGGCCCAAGACGTCTAATGCCTCCAAGTGCTGGATGTCTCAGTAGCTCACACCAGACAAGACTGAAACCTTCAGTTTCTGTCAGAATATCCCTTACTTCAGTGTTGAAGTTCATCACAAGCAACCTTTAGAATCTCTAGAAGCTGCACAGTAGCGTGCACAGCAAAAAAGGAAAATAACAGGTGGTCTCATTGCTGACTCTGATCAAATTATATAAAAGTTGAAGCATCTCACCTTCATCAACTCCCTGCAAAATGATTTCTTTGAATTTTTATCCAGCAGTTTGTTAGTCTTCACTTTCGATTTGCCAGAGGATTCCTGAGTGCAAATAAAAATGAGAGGGAATGATTTAACTGAGTATTAGTGTATTATACTCGTGTACATAAACAGCACGAAAAAGTAACATGTAACATACTGCTTAAGATGTAGCTTTAGGAAGACTTTTATTGTTTCTATAAGCTTCAAAGATTGAAAATCATACCAGACACCTACCTTTCCATCTGCTTTTTCCTTGATTTTGGCTGCATTCTTTTTAGCTTCAAGCTTTCTCTTCTTTTCATGTTCTTTCTGTCTGTTGAGCTTCTGCTTTTGTTTTAGCTGTTCAAGCTGATTGCAAACAAAAATCCAAGCCAGACAAAACATATTTGAAGAGGGTAAGGAAGACTGTTCTTTCTCCCTATTTACTTATTTCTCCCTGAGACAGCTTGGTTTGAAGTCACGGTTGTCCAAGTGACACTAGGAACTTTTTTTTGCATCCTATCATGAAAAGAATACTGTTGCCTTCAGTTGCCTCAGAAACAGAGGCAATACATCCATTAGTTAGACCCCCAAATAACAGCTGTGCAGCAACCACATTAAAACTGTTAAGGGTGCTGCTCTCATGCCACATTACTCCATGCAGCAGACAGCAGATCCTTATTTTCTCTATAATCACATAATGCCAAGACTTAACTTTTAGCATTCTGATGGGACATTCATATATCTCAGCGTAACAGGCAATTTGGATTATATCAGAAATGACACTTCCAGCATGTTTATGCACACACTGAGAAAATAAAGGAGCAAATTGTTACACCCTGTATAATACTGGAAATAAATATATTATTTTTCCAAAGCACATGGATACCAGGACCAGTTCCAATCTACCATGATTGCACCTCTGGGTGTGCTCTTGTGCACACACATACACACAGAACTTCCCTGAAGATAGGAATGGTCTCAGTTCTTCACCACAAATTGTATTTTACCCTCTGCTTTCTTTTCTCTGCTTCCCGTAGAAGATTTTCCTTAAATGGTGCAGCGCTGGGAACACCGGGATCCTTCTTGGGCTTTTTGCGTCCACGTTTTTTGGCCTCCTTCCTGACTTTTCGGTGGTGTTCTCTGATCTGAAGACAGGAACAAGAATATTTTCTCAATCTAAGGAAGAAAACCAGGGATGCATCCCTCCTATTTACAGATACAGACTGCTTCTAATTTTAGACTTTTTTTGACGGCATAAGGTGACATGGTAAAGCTACACTTGATTGTACCAGCTCAAAATAATGCAAAATGTAACGATGTACAAAACCTGTGCTCCTTTCTACGTCATCCTTGGGCCGATGGTCACCGGGAAGCAAATTCCTCCCTGCATCCAGACTCCTTAACATTCAGTATTGTGTGTGTGAATACGTACAACGCGGATCTGCAATACTGCATGAGAAACGCTCTTGGTGTTTAACTGCTTAGCAGGGCGCTTTAATTAGCGCCAGACGCCCCCCGGCCCCCCGCGCCCGGTGGGGCCGGGGCCGGGACTCACCTTCTTCTGGATCTTGTAGCGCTTGTGGCAGGTCAGCCTCTTGCTGGCTTTCTTCAGCTCTGCAAGGCACCGCGGCCCGTCAGCGCCGGCTCCTCGCGGCCCACCCGCCCCCGGGGACGGC
>NW_010329260.1:0-20133 GCF_000700745.2 Antrostomus carolinensis | reverse complement strand
CCAACCCCTAACATTCTGTGATTCTGTGATTGTCTTCCCAAGCATTACCTTTCCTTTTCAAATAAAGCTGTGGAAAGAGCAATATGACGACATTCAGGGAAAAAAGGTCAAGGAAAGTGGAGTTTTCTTTGCAGTCTTTAATTTACTGTTGTGCTAAATTCAATGCTCTTCAGGAGAATTTACTGCAGTTCCTTAAAAAAAAAAAAAGAGTCAAAATTATCTTTATGTGATAAAAATAAGGTAGGGTAAGAACACCATCTCTTTGGTTTACTCACTGAGGGCCATCAGTTTTATATAAAATGTAGTTAGAATTAAACAAGGTTACAGTCCTGAAATAATACATTCTGAGACATAAAAATATGTGAACATTTCTTCATTGAAATGGAATAATTCCAAAGATACAGTAAATTCATTGAATTCTAGGGATATTTCCATTTGCTTTCATTTGATTTGTTTTTTTAAAAGACTTTTGAGACTAATTTGAACTATTCTGACTAAACCAGCCAAGGAGAAAATAGAGAAGGAGGTTGTGTATTTTTCTTCATAAAAGTGGCTTTTGTTTCTTATTTATTTCCTAAAGCTGCTGCAGCAGGCCTTTCTTTTCAAAAGAATTTCACAGTTCTCTGTATCTCATAACAGCAGATAAGAAGGATGCAGATTCATTTCAATTATATGGAGATTAGAGTTCAGTGAAATAGAAAGAAAAAAAAAAAGTAACTATATGATACTAAAATGTGACCTGAACAATTGTATTTTAACTATGAAATAAATTGAGCAGCAATGCAGGTAATGTAAGGTCCGCAGTGAAAAGTTTCAAACCATGTATACTTTCAAATCCAAGTGATATATTAAAAAAAAAAAAAAAAAAAAGAAAGAAAGAAATGGAAAGATGAATTTGATAGGAAAATCAATTTTAAAAATAAGATGAGAGGGCAGACCCTCAACTTGCTTTTCCAATACTTTTTTACAGATGTTTAGTAAGTAGTTACACACAGCATGACCAGCTGCACTGAGCATATAGCAGAGAAATGAGGGAATTTTAGAGCTTACATTTTCAGGGTTTTTTTGGTTGTTTTGGGTTTTGGTAGTTTGGGTTTGTTTGTTTATGGTTTTTCCTGTTTGTGGCAGTACCTCACTGCCCATAACTCCAATTCCAGTATCCTGCCTTTCTGTCTATGATTATGTCATGCTCCCACAAAGTTGTCAGAATTTCTGACAGCATCCTCACTTTATGCTTCCCAATTCCTGTTTTTAAAATTCAACTGTGGCTCTGTTGCACCCATTTATTGGTGCTCCTTAAGCAATGAAACTGTAGGTTCTAGCTCAGGGAACAGACTACAGTCAGATAAACAAAGATTCATAAAACAGCCCATGTTGGTTATCTGGTTAAACCTTTTGTTGGAAAGGCAGCTTGTATGAGATTATCTAGCACCCTATCCGATTGCATCTTAAAAATCTCCTCTGATGGGGACTCTACCACATCCCTGGGGATGTTCCAGTGAATGATTGTTCTTACTGTATGAAAGTGTGAGTGCAACCTCTAATTGTTACCCCTTGTCTTCTCCATGTGGATTCTCGTGAAGAGAGAGCTTCTGTCCTCTTTGTAGCCACCCCTTAAGTACTAGAATATTGTGATGAGATTCCTCCCTGATTCTTCTGTTCTCCAGGGAGAAAAGACATAGCTCTTTTAGCCTTTCCTTGTAGGACAGGTTTTTCAGTCTTCTGACTATCATTGTGTCCTTCCCTTGGGCCCATAGTTTGCCAATGTCTTTCTTGAATTACGGGAACAAGGACTAGACACAGTACTCCAGGTGCAACCTGACAAGCACCAAGTAGAGTGGGATGAACATATCTCTTAACTCTGATAGTATTATCCCTGCAGATGCAGCCCAGGATACAACTTACCTTTGCTTCTGCAGTGTTGTACTGCTGACTTATGTTCAGCTGGTTGTCCACCAGGACTCCCAGCTCCTATTCAGCAAGGTTACTTCCCAACCACAAGTCTCCTAGCCTGTACTAGGCTCTCTGGTTATTTCATCCAAGGTGCAGAATTTTGCACTTGTCATTTTTAAATTTCATACAGTTCTTGTTAGCCCATTTTTCCAGTCTGTCTAGGTCTATCTGGGAGACAACTCATCCTTCTGATGTGTCTACCCCACCAATCACTTTAGTGTCATCAACAAACTTGGTGATGGCACCTTCAATTCCATCATCCAGATAGTTCATGAATTTCCTCCCATCTCGCAGACCACCTATTCAATCTGAAACATGCCAGTTTATCAAGGGAAGGCTGTGGGAAACAGCATCAAACATTTTGCTGTGGTCCTGGTAAATGACATCCACTGCTCTCTCCATGTCAGTACGAGAATTTTTTTTATTGTAGAATGTGATCTACCACACCCCTTGGTAAATCCATGCTTCCTTTTCCCAGATACTTATTTCATTTGATTTGTGATAGTATATAGGAGGTCTCTTTCTGTTACTTTCCTGAGGACTGAAATAAGACTAATGGGCCTGGGTCCTCTTTTGGGGTCTTCTTGTAGATGGGTATGACATTTACCCTCTTCTAGTCATCAGGAACACCCCTTGTTCTCCACAACTTTTCAGATATTATTGACAGTGGCATTGCAACAATACCAACCCCTTCTATTAACACCCTGGGGTGTACTCTGTCCAGACCCACTGTTTTCTGTGGGTTGAGATCTTGCAAGAAGCTGCAGACCAAGCCTTCCTCCACTACTGGTCAGTTGACATATGCATTGTTGTAGTTACCTGGTCCTGTGATCTGGAATTTAGGTATACCAATAAAGACAGAGGCAAAGACAGTATGGAAAACCTCTGTCTTGTCAGCATTGTTAGTAACTAATCATGGGCCTTAAGACTTTCCTAAGTTTACACACTGTTTAAATCAGACTCATTTGTGCATTAACATTATTCCCAAACTGTGAGGCTTGGTGCACAGCTGGGCAGGGTATGTAGGATATCTAGGAAGCCCAGCCCACAAGGGTATAAGTTAAATGAATTCACTTCAACATTCTCTATTCGACTGGTATTGAAACAGAAAAAGTTGGGTTAGCAAATTCAAACTAAATGTTGACAAGTAGTTCTTTCGAAACTACTGGGAGACTGAGAAATATTAATATAAAAAAGAAAAGGAAAAAAAAAACCTAGGAAGTTACAGACACAGAAAAGACCTGAAAGGAGGAAAGGAGGTGATTCATATCTTATTTGAGGAGAGGGAAGGAAAGGAACATGGAAAAAACCAGAAAACTACCTGTAGTAAAACTGAAGATACTTTAACAGTTAAGAGCAGAATAAGATTATGTCAACTGAAGAATGGTGCCAAATGAACACGTTCACAAATATAAAGTGTAAGCCACTTAGGTAAACAGCTATAAGAGGGTAAATATGATGAAGATCCAGTGAATGAGCAGATTATTTTGGAAGTTGTTTCTTTACTATGCAGTGAAGCCTTTTTTTTCATTCCATGCTGAAATAATTGTCATAGAATCATAGAATGTTGTGAGTTGGGAGGGGTCCACAAGGATCATCAAGTCCAACTCTTGCCCTAGCACAGGACAGTCACAAGATTCAGAACATGTGTCTGAGGGCCTTGGCCAGATGCTTCTTTAATATTGTCAGGCTTGATGCCATGACGACCTCCCTGGGGATCCTGTTCCAGTGCTCCACCACCCTCTGCCTGAAGAACCTTTTCCTCATGGTCAACCTCAACCTCCCCTGGCACATCTTCCTGCCATTTCCTCTGGTCCTATCACTAATCGCCAGAGAGAAGAGATCAGGACCAACCCCTCCCTCCTCTTCCCCTTGTGAAGAAGTTACAGATCACAATGAGATCTCCTCTCAGTCTCCTCTTCTCCAGGCTGAACAAACCAAGTAACTTCAGCCTCTCCTCATATGGCTTCCCCTCTAAGCCCTTCACCAATTTTGTGGCCTCTTCTGGACACTCTCTAGTAGCTTTATATCCTTTTATACTGTGGTGCCCAAAACTGCTCACAGGACTCAAGTTGAGACCACACCAGTGCAGAGCAGAGCGGGATGATCACCTCCCTCAGCTGAGTTGCAATGCAGTGCTTGGTGCACCCCAAGATGCAGTTGGCCCTCTTGGCTGCCAGGACACACTGCTGGTTCATGTTCAACTTGCCATCAACCAGAACCCCCAGGTCCCTCTCTGCTGGGCTGCTCTCCAGCCTCTCATTCCCCAGTCTGTGTGTGTGTCCAGGGTTGCCCTTGTTAAAATTCATACAGTTGGTGATTGCCCAGCTTTCCAATTTATCTAGATCTCTCTGTAGGGCTTCTCTGCCTTCAAGAGTGTCCACCGCTCCTCCCAATTTGGTGTAATTGGCAAACAGTTAGCACTTCTTCAAGCCCTGTATCCAAGTCATTGATGAAGACATTAAAGAGCACCGGCCCCAGGACGGATCCCTGCAGGACCCCATTAGTGACCAGTCACCAGCCTGATGTAATCCCATTGACTAGAACCCTTTGAGCCCAACCCATCAGCCATTACATTAAGTGTTTATTCAGCTGTATGCTGGACAATTTGTTTAGGAAGATACTGTGAGACAATATCAAAAGCTTTACTGAAATCGAGAAAGATTACATTGACTGCCTTCTTTTGGTCAGCTAGGCAGGTAACCTATTCATAGAAAGAATTGAGGTTTATTAAGCAGGACTTTCCTCTCATGAACCCATGTTGGCTGAAAGTAATGACTGCATTGTCTTCCATGTGTTTTTTGATAACTCCCAGAATAATCTTCTCCATAATTTTGCGAAGGACAGAAGTGAACACCCAGAAAAACAAAGCAATCACATATACCACCCATTTATGCTGAATAGAAACACTGGTGGGTTGATCTTGAAGAATTTAGTAGCTTAGTTATACAGATTTTTTTTTCTTCTGGTTGCAATTATACCCCATGATACTGGACGTCATACGTAAAAGATCAGAGCTAAATTAATCTGAAATGTTAAATATTTTGGTGGCTAATTTTTGTCTTGACTTTACTAAAGCTCCTCATATAGCTTCTTAGTGATAAAAACTGGTAACAGTGACAAAACATCAATATTTTTGGTTGTCCTTGCTGGCATTATAGTGTATCAAAAACATCAAATTAAATGCACTTAAACTGTGTCCCCTTGAATCGTCTCCAAATAAAAAATAAAAAAACTTGCATTTCTCTTGCCAGTGTCAATTTTACCAGTCTGTCCATCATAAATGCAGTAATTTTTGCAAGATGTGAATACCACTCCTGCAGATTATAATATCAGTGGATCTGAATGTACTACAGCTTAATCCTTCCTAAAAAATCCTAATACCATCTGTGTGTGTTTCATAAAAGGCAAGCTGACAGACAAATATTGACTGCAATTCAGCAAAAGATCTGCACATTTTGCTGAAATTGAAAAAATTAACTTTATCTGATGATCTTCAGAGTTAAACCACCACTGACTTCATGCATTTCAATTCAGCTGCTACCAGTACACCTGAAGCAAGAAGCCATTGTCTGCCAATGTAACAATACTTTAATGTTTTATGCAAGTGAAGTCACATTACAAGGCATCTAATCCTTAGTAAAAATCCTGTTTTTACCAATCTCTCCATTGTCACAGTTTCCCCAACTGTACAACAAGGTAACAATACTAGTCCCTTTTACAAATGTGATGACTTTTATTCATGAACACATCATGTAAAAGTTGAACATGTACTATTTATTTATCTCCACAAAAACCAGTACAATAAGTGTGAAACCTTGTCTGATAACATTCTACATAGTGAATCCCATAATTCCCTTGTTTTCAAGACTTTCTTTTTACTGTTAGAAAAAGTTATGGGCACACTGTGTGATAAAGGTGATCTAAATTCTTTAGGATTGCATGCATCCTATCCCCTCCTCTGTAAAACTGCACCTTTTGCAGTAACACTAAAGATACCAACACCAACATATCCATTTCTCATATTTTCAACTTCTAAGAATTCATTTCAAAGTTATTGACTGTGGAACTGCTGATTAAGGCTATTACTCAAACCAGGCAATCCTGAGCCCTGAGTGACAATATAATTATTAAAAAAAAACCAACAAAAAATAAAACCAAAACAAACAACAAAAAAAGCCCAGCAACAAAATATTTTATAACAAAATCTAAAAACCTAGTCTGGGGAAAGAATTTCATGGATTCTCTTCACATTAATCTTAATTAAAAATCGGGATATAATATACCAAAATATTAGGTAAACCCCTAAATGTCCTAAATTCTTTCAGGATGAACACAGGGTAACTGCTGTTAACAGTTAACTAACATAGGGTACAGGACTCATTTCACACCAAAAGAATGAATGCACTTATTCATTTTTAGCTACTGAAGGTTGAGGCAGTGTATTGGGTTTGTGCGGCAAGGTTTTGGTGGGGGAGGGACATATGGGTGGCTTCTGTGAGAAGTTGCCAGAAGCTTCCCCCATGTCTGACTCAGCCAATGCCAGCCAGCTCCAAGATGGACCTACTGCTGGCCAAGGCTGAGCCAATCAGTAACGCCTCTGTGATAACATAATTAAGAAAAAAGGGGGAGAGAGAAGAGAAAGGTGCAGACTTTGAAGCTATAGAGAGATTGGAGTGAGAAGATGTGAGAGAAACAACCCTGCAGACACCAAGGCCAGGGAAGAAGGAGGGGGAGGAGGTGCTCCAGGCACCAGAGCAGAGATTCCCCTGCAACGTGTGGTGAAGCCCATGGTGAGGCAGGCTGTCCCCCTGATGTGTGGAGGTCCATGGTGGAGCAGATGACCACCTGTAGCCCGTGGAGGACCCAATGCCAGGGCAAGTGGATGCCAGAAGGAGGCTGTGACCCTGTGGGAAGCCCGCATTGGAGCAGGTTCCTTGCAGGACCTGTGGCCCCATGGAGAGAGGAGCCCAGGCTGGAGCAGGTTTGCTGGCAGGACTTGTGACCCCGTGGGGGACCCGCACTGGAGCAGTCCCTTCCTGAAGGACTGCACCCCATGGAAAGGACCCATGTTAAAGCAGTTCATTAAGAACTGTTGTTCATGGGAAGGACTCATGTTGGGGAAGTTTGTGGAGGACTGTCTCCCATGAGAGGGACCCCACGCTGGTGCTGGGGAAGGAGTCCTCCCCCTGAGGAGGAAGGAGTGGCAGAAACAATGTGTGAAGAACTGACCCCAACCCCCATTCCCTGTCGCCCTGTGCTGCTGGGGGGAGGAGGTGAAAATCTGGAGAGAAGTTAAGCCTGGAGAGAAGGGAGGGGTGGGGAGAGGTGTTTTAAGATTTGGTTTTATTTCTCATTATCCTCTTGTCTGATTGGTAATAAATTAAAATTTGTTTTTTCCCCCAAGTTGAGTCTGTTTTGTCCATGCCAGTAACTGGTGAGTAGACTCTTTCTGTCCTTATCTGCACCCACAAGCCTTTTGTTACATTTTTCTCCCCGCTGTCCAGCTGAGGAGGAGGAGTGATAGAGTGGGCTTTGGTGGGCATCTGCCATCCAACCAGGATCAGCCCACCGCAGGCAGTTAAGTCAAAATATAACCAGTTCTTTTCTGGTCCAGGTAGAAACACACAATAATTCATGAATGGAAGAAGAGATGAAAATGCAACTAAACTGGGAATTCAGAATGTGTTTCTTGTTACCTTGATTATAAACGTACATCTTTCTGATTTCTCCTAGCACAACAGAGTGCAGGAAGCATGAGGAAAAGAAACAGTAAGGTAAAAGTGTATCAAAACAGAGACAATAAAATAGCACTTGAGATATTTCTAATTCCCCAAGAGTGCTATCTTTCAGTAGCTGCTCTCTTATGGGAATTTTCTTTCTCACACTTTTAGTACAAAATTTCATTGACACAAGTTTTAAATGCTAATAACTCATTTTTTCCTGCATTAATCTATTTATATATCAAATGAAGTAGTTTTATTAGTGCAGCTCTGAATGCTTAGCGTCAGACAAAGGGAAAGATATTATAAACTGAACTTATGAATACATTTCTTTTCCAGAAGATAGAGAGAGTCACCTTGGGTGGGTTTCAAAACTTGTGATGATGGTGTGTCTCAGATGTGTAATGGAACATTCCAGTCGGCCTTGCTAGACATGCTAAAGATTATTCTAATTTTTACAAATTAATTGCTAAGAATATATGGAGGAAAATAACAAAAACTACTGTCAGTTATTTTGAAACTAGAAATTGTGCAAGGCTCAAACAAAAACCCATCAATGTACTGTTCCCCCAAGAGATATAGACTGGACAGAACTCCCTCCGGTATCAGACTGCCGTTTTGTGAGAGGTGAAAATAGGCTCTGTTGCTGGACTGCTGCAATGCAACCGTGACTGCACCCCTGCTGTGAAGGAGAAAAAAAATAATCAGCGAGAGGTACAGATATTTTATTGATGTTATTAAAATGAAAAAGTGACTGCCCAGGCTTAGGTCACAGTTCAGTGTCAGTCAAGACTCATCTGGTGGCAAATCACAGATGACTGGTTTGAGAAATCAGCTTGATTTTTTGAACCTGTTTCACTTTTACAAAATTGAATATAATCTTGTTGACTGGATTGTGTCCCTTTCTTATGTGAAAGATTTGTTTAAGCTCATTCTGTTTCTGAGAGATATTTTTTATTAATATTCATTAATATATCATTCTGTGAACATCTGTCTTCATTGTAGAGTTGTTATCCTTCACAAGCGTTTCTTATCCTAAAGTGAGTGGTTCTTGAGGAAAAAAAAAAGTTAACCTATAATAATAAAAAAAAACAGATATTGATCATAGTGTACAAAAACCATAATATTAGCATTCCAGCCCATATTTGTGTGAGTCTTGGTTTAACTGGAGCACAATTAGAAAACAATAACGCCTTCAAAGATAAAGGAACATATTAAATCTACGGCTCCTTATATATCAGGCATTCAGTTGAGCTCCCATTTATCAATCTTCCAACAACAAAAACAAACAAAACAAAACAAACAAACAAATCCTCTGAGAGTAAAAGCCTTTGGATTCAATTACAGAAATTATGAAAGACAAAGATGACAATGATTCCAGTGTCTGGAGTATAATAAACTAATTTGGGGCTCTGGTTATAGTAACAGAAGGACTGATGGGAAAATTGTTCAGTAGCTGCAAAAGAACGCTTGCAGCAAATCTCTGACAAATTAAAAGGCAATAATGGGAAAGCAAGGTTCTACAAGGAAAGAAAATATGTCAGCTTAAAATAACTTCCTTTTAACACTTGGAAATGATTTCTTTTTATATGTAGGCTCTGATACTGCAGTAAGGAATATTACCATTTGTATCAACACCACAGCATCAGGCCTTTTGAGAGAAGCTTCAATAGACAGTTCAGAAATTCTCCATGGTTACAGTACTGAGGAATCTGACACACAGCTGGGGGATGAGGTTGCAAATTTAGTCCTTTAAAGGTATTTTAAAGTCCAAATACTGTTCCCCCAGGGTATTTAGAGAAAGAAGAACATGACAAGGACTGAGGAATACTCAATACATTTGCTAAGAATGTTTAAAAAATGCATAAAACTTAAGAATATTCCTCAAAAGAATGTGTGTTACATTGAAAGCTGTAATTAACTTTATGTGGGATGAGGAAAGAAGCATCTGACTTCCAACATGCCTTTGCAGGCTCTACATCTGAATGAAAATATGCTCATGCTGCAAAATGCAAATTGCATCATTTTCAGTCTGGATTTTGAATGTCCCTGAAAGTGTTAATTGGAAGAGTGAAATTCACAAAATGTTCCACAGCTATAATGAATATACTATGATGAGGCATCTTTGGAAAATATGAGAAATATCTCCATTAGGCTTGTTTACTTTTTTGGATTTTTTTTTTCCCTACTTTTGAAAGATTTTAATTATCCTCGCTTTAAGGATTTTTCTTTTCAAAATGCTGCTGCAACCACTTTTTTAGATATTTCTTAAGGTTTTTTTCTGCATCAAGCTCTTTTACAGGCACATAGATAACAGTGCAGTGATACATACTTCACTAATATGGAGTTAATCACCCAGAGCAGTGACAGACAATAAAACAAGCTTTTTGCACACTGTGAAGGGAAAGTAGGTACCACCGGGGAAACCAGCAAGGAGTAGTGGTGATGAAATCTGTGTTTGCATAGGATTTGGTAACATACCTGAATGATTTTCATCAATGATTTAGAAGATAATACAAAATTGCAGAAGAAAAAAATAGTATGGCATAAAGATTTTTCAGAATTATAAAGATCTGACATTCAAAAAGATAGTGCAAGCTTGCTCACTGGGCAGTGTTAGTGGAAAAAAAAAATTATTCACATACATGCAAAATTGTTATTGTTTGAGTGTGCAGTGTAGTATATGTATAAAAGTGGATATGATATATAGAAAATAGTAACTCTGAAAATAGTCCAAGAGTCTACTCCATATGCAGCACAGCAGGTTCTCCCAATGCACTTTTGTGACAAAAAGGACAACAAAGCAAAAGAATACTGACTAGAGTTAATGGACTTTGCCTCTAAGTACGGCATTCCCTGACCTATTATTCAGGTAGCTGAATGTTAGTAGAAACTGAGGAAAAGGAGACATGTAAAAGACCTGAAGACTCTCAGAATATTCAGTGTCTGACATTTATATGTTAAGGATATTAAAATGAAACTTGTTATTAACTGATAACAAGGAATAACTATTGTCATAAAAAGAATATATAGGTCTTGCAAGGACCCTTTGATCAAGCAGATAAGCAATGGTTTAAAGGTAACATTGAACCCATCTATGACTGGGTCACCTGCCTAGTGGTTGAGGGAAAAGCTTGTGCATGTAGCATACCTAGACTTTAGCAAAGTCTTTGATAGGGTCTCTTACAGCATTCTCCCAGAGAAGCTGGAAGCTCATGGCTTGGACAGCCGTGCCCTTTGCTGGGTTAAAAACTGACTGGATAGCTGGGCCCGAAGAGTTGTGGTGAATGGAGTTAAATCCAGTTTGCATCCAGTCACTAGCAGTGCTCCCCAAGGATCAGTTCTGTTTAATATCCTTATTGATGATCTGGACAAGGACATTGAGTGTGCCTTTAGTAAGTGTGCAGATGACACAAAGCTGGGCAGGAGTGTTTATCTGCCTGAGAGTAGGAAAGCTCTAGAGAGGGATCTGGACAGGTTGGATTGATGGGCTGAGGCCAATTGTATAAGTTTCAACAAGACCAAGTGCTGGATCCTACACTTTGGTCACAACAACACCACGCAACACAAAACGCTTGGGGCAGAGAGGCTGGAAAGCTGCCTGATGGGAAAGGACTTGGGGGTGCTGATCAACAGCTGGCTGAACATGAGTCAGGAGAGTGCCCAAGTGGCCAAGAAGGTCAATGGCATCCTGGTTTGTACCAGAAACAGTGTGGCCAGCAGGACTAGGGAGCTGACAATCTCCCTATACTCAGCACTGGTGAGGCTGCACCTCAAGTATCAGGCTCCTCACTACAAGAAAGACATGGAGGGCCTGGAGCCTGTCCAAAGAAGGGCAATGAAGTTGGTGAAGGATCTGGAGCACAGGTCTTATGAGGAACAGCTGAAGGAAATGGGATTATTTAGTCTGGAGAAGAGGAGGCCCAGGGGAGACCTTATAGGTCTCTACAACTACCTGAAAGGAAGTTGTAGTGAGGTGGGGGTTGGTCTCTTCTCCCAGGTAATCAGCGATATGGAGAGAGGTAATGGCCTCAAATTGCACCAGGGGAGGTTCAGGTTGGATATTAGGAAAAATTTATTCCCTGAAAGAGTGGTCAGACATTGGAACAGGCTGCCCAGGGCAGTGGTGGAGTCACCATCCCTGGAGGTGTTCAAGAAACGTGTAGATGTAGCACTCACAGGGATATGGTTTAGTGGGCATGATGGTGATGAGTTGATGATTGGACTGGATGATCTTAGAGGTCTTTTACAGCCTTAATGATTCTGTGATATTCAAATTAGAACTGAGGAATAGCTTTTTAAATGTAAGGCTGATTAACCCTGGGAATAAAATATCAAAGGAATGGTTGAAATTTTTCAGTTTCCGGTAACTTCAGACTAACTGGCACCTTTACAGAAATTACATGATCAAAAACATGATGAAGTCAATGCAGAGGTAACTGAGGGAAACTGAAAGTGTCTGAAGTGTGGGATGAGCTATAGCTGTTTCTTGATCTTCAGCTCAGCAAATTTCGGACACACAACTTGTTTGGGAGAGCTCAAAGGAGATTGCTTTATCTTTCTAGCATACTGTCACAGAAAAAATATAATGATATTATATTAGGTTTTAGAAGTTCAGTTCTTTAAAGGCTCATTTTCTCACAGTTTGACAATATCTTTCCTTGTTTCATTGCTTCTTAACAAGTTGAAAATGTCACAGCCACTTCCTGCAAATATCACCAAATTTTTTTTGTGTGCCACTGTTTCCATGATAATTTAGATCGGATTAAATCCACCTCCACCCTTCGAATGAGTGTGTGTGAGAGAGAAAAAGAGAGAGAAGCAAAGATTTAACTTAAAAATTTTTAAAATCTTCTCATATTTCTGAAGGAGGAATATTCCTTTCCTCACTGATGTGTTTTTCTTTGAGCAGTCAGCAAACAGGAAGAATACTTCTGTCATGGTTCTACAGCTCGATCATAAAAATTTTTATTTTTCTGTGAATGGTTTTCTGTCACTATAAAAGGTTATTTATTGATTATCCTGACACCGTCAGTGAATCCAGACTCACATCATGTTTCAGAATAAGAATAAGCCTCATGTGAAATATATTATTACATTTTTCATTTTAATAATTGTCTTTGAGTCCCTAAATAGGGAATTAGTTTTTATTTCCAGATTTACGGATATCATTTTTTTATTTACTGCCAGACAGAAAGTTGCACCAAAGGAGAAGCTAATGAGCAAACAATAAAATGGACTGAAGATAATTAATTATTGTCTCCTAGGTTGTCTTCATATTTGAACCCATGGTGAACCCTTGAGAAACCTCAAACTTGAACTCAAGAGTCTAACCAACAATGGCCATAGGAGTGCTTCTTGCACTGCATGAACTGGTCACTCTTCCAGTTATCTCTCTCTGCAAGATTGCACAGCTGTTGTTCCTGTGTTTCTCTGCATCTGGACGTAAAGAACTATATCTTACTTGGTTTGCATTGCACCAGTTCATTCTCCCCTCTCCATTTTGTCATCTTCTCCTCTGTGAAATAATGTTTCTAATACTTTGTCTGTCTTTTTTTTGTTTGTTTTTTTTTTTTTTGTTTTTTTTTTTTTGTTTTGTTTTGTTTTGTTTTTTTGTAACTGGATTTTGATTTCGGTTTTTGGGTACTACGGGATATTCCTCTAAACCATCTGAATGTTGTCCTCTACTTCCTACCAGCAAAGTTCAGTTTATCCAGTATTGCAAAGGTAATTTGAGGCAAAACAAAGACTTGAACTGGCAATAATTTTCTTCATTCTAACCAACCCCCACATAGAACCTTCTTCTAAAATTTCCATTTTGTAAAACTATCTTCCTCACAGTTATTATTTATAATGTGTCTTCAGAGTAAGACTTATTGGTCAAATCATTGAATGGGTCCTGCAACACAATTTGGCAAAATCTTGTGTGACTGACCATTAGTAAATAAACATGTGAGATGAAAAAGTAACTTTTGAGAATAAGGATGACAGCCAACTACAGCAGGTGATGTTACAAGGGACTTTGATAATTTATCCAAATGAAAATAACCACTATCAGCACTAGTTTCACTCACATAGCTTTCTTTGAGATACTTGCTCTTACTGCATTCATTCAAAACAATAAGAGGAACAGACTTCCTGTAGTGATGGACTACATTGAAATTACCAGATGTGTCCACTGACTGTCAGTGCTGCTGGAGCAGAACAACTCCACTTTTCAACATGCAGATGAACCTCAACCACAAGACTTAGACTTAAGATGAATATGAAGTTCAGATTTGTTTTGTACAGTAGCTCCATTCAAAGCATCAGAAACCGATCTGCAAAGACACACAGAGTGGTAAGACTTTGTAGTGTCAGTTTCATCAGTTACAAACGCACAGAAAAAAAATACTAAAAAAAAAGTGTTGCAAGAAGTGTGCTAGTTTCTCCAGTGAGATGTAAAAGGTGATTACTTGGGAATCAAGCATTCACTGTAATGGTGACATTCATTGCTGATGCTGACCATGAGGATTCAAGCTCAACTAAATGGAATTCTTTAAGAATCTGTCTTCATTCAAAACCCTTTTCCACAGCCAACAGTAACAACCTTTAAAGGTACTCTGGAGGAATAGTTGATTTTTTTTTTTAAATCTCTGTAACTGTACCAAGTGGTTCTTCAGGGGGAAAAGGGGTAAATATGTAGGATTATCCAGCAAAAAAGAATTGGGTGGAGTGAGCAGAATAATACCTGCTACTATATTTCTGCTTCTCTACTGCACACAGGAGAAATATGGAGATAAAAAATTACAGGAGAAATAGAATAGGAATATTTGACTGGCAGGACTGTGGCTTCTGTAGCTAAAACATCTTTGCTCTTGTGGTGGGTTGGCCCTGGCTGGATGGCAGATGCCCACCAAAGGCCACTCTGTCACTCCCCCTCCTCAACTGGGCAGGAGGAGAAAAATATAACAAAAGGGTCATAGATGGAGATAAGGACAGAGAGAGACCACTCACTAATTACTGGCAAGGGCAAAACAGTCTTGAATTGGGGAAAAAAAAACAACAACAAAAACAACAACAAAAATTTAATTTATTACTAATCAGACAAGAGGATAATGAGAAGTAAAACCAAATCTTAAAACACCTCCTCCCACTCCTCCCTGCTGCCCATCCTCCACAAACTTTTCCAACATGAATCCTTCCCATGAACAACATGGCAACTGCTCCAACATGAGTCCTTTCCATGGTGTGCAGTCCTCCAGGAACAGACTGTTCCAGTGTGGGTCCCCCACAGGGTCATGAGTCCTGCCAGCAAACCTGCTCCAGAGTGGACTCCTCTCTCTATGGGGTCACGCTGTCCTGACAGGAACCTGCTCCACTGTGGGTCACAGCCTCCTTCAGGCACCCACCTGCTCTGACGTGGGATCCTCCACAGGCTACAGGTGGTCATCTGCTCCACCATGGACCTCCACACATCAGGAGGACAGCCTGCCTCACCATGGGCTTCACCACAAGTTGCAGGGGAATCTCTGCTCTGGTGCCTGGAGCACCTCCTCCCCCTCCTTCTTCCCTGACCTTGGTGTCTGCAGAATTGTTTCTCTCACATTTTCTCACTCATCTCTCTTGCTGCAAAGTCTGCACCTTTTTTTTTTTTTTCTCTTCCCCTTTTTTCTTAATTATGTTATCACAGAGGCATTACTGATGGACTCGGCCGTCTTGGAGTTGCTGGCATTGGCTGTGTCAGACATGGGGGAAGCTTCTGGCAACTTCTCTCACAGAAGCCACCCCTATGCCCCCCCCATTACCAAAACCTTGCTACACAAACCCAATACAGTTGTTCATCATGAAAAAAAAAATAAAAATAAGGCCTAATGCATGCTGAAATGGACATGGCACCCATAAATTCAAATATTATTTATTTAGGTAGTGATAAACAACAAGATTCTGTGCCACTACATGTGGCAACCAAAACCTGCAAAACTTATAAACTGTAAGTATATTTGTCAGTATTTTCAATATAATCAATATTAAATTGTTTTGAAACCAAGTGTAAGTGTGCTAAAATAGTGCAATCAACAACTATATGTAACATTGTTGTAGCATGGTCGAACACCATGTATAAAAAACATATATTTACTCATGAGAGTAATGTTACCACCAAGGAGGTAAACAAAGACTTGTATAGTTGCACTTAAGCAGTGTTAAGAAGCAACCCATGTAATAAAATTTACAGGAGGAAAAAGTAGAGCAAGATAAGCACAATTAACTGCAAACAAGTAGGATATCCTCTGAGCAAACAAGAAGGAAGACACAAAACCAAGGTAAGCAAGTAAGGAGCAAACCAGATCCCTTTTTCTGGAGGATGTGAAAGTAACAGAAGAGTATCAGGTGAGAAGACTGAAAATATAGAAGGACAAACCTATGACTGTTCAGACTTCCCTTGTCAAAGAGCTCTCAAGCTTGATGACCTCAATCTCGGTGACTGAGGCCACCAAGGACACAGCCATCAGGCCTGACTATGTGGCACCAGCTCTGTGGTGCTACATGCATACAGCTGATTTTTAGGTTATCAGTACTAAGGTCAATTCTATATATGCAATGATGATGATTAATAATGTGTAACCACAACCACCAGGTGTGTTGTTAATAATTTCTAACTCCCTGATTGATAAATATGTATATATCCAGTAGCAGAAATACTTAATTTGAAATCAGAACTATGAATGCACCATAAACTGACAGGTCTGAGAGAGTGGTAACTAAAAGACTTCAGGTGCCTGTAGAAGTAAGGCTGAATGGTTGTGATTTCAGCCACAGAATATATAGCCAGGACTGCAGGTAAGTTCATAAGACTCTTACAGAGAGCATTTGCTGTGGAATCAGAGCTTTTGACTTCGCTATTGTGGTGGTTTTAGCCACAGCTGGCAGCTAAGATTGTGGTGCAGTCACTCACCAATCCCCACAACTCCAGTGGGATCAGGAGAGAAAAATTAATAAAGGGGCTCGTGAGTCAAAATGAAGACAGGGAGGCATCACCCACTAATTATGGTGACAGGCAAAACAGACTCAACTTGAGGAAGAAAAATCAATTAAATTTGTTAACAATCAATCAGAGTAGGATAATGAGACATAATAATCACATCTGAAAACATCTTCCTCCCACCCCTCCCTTCTTCCCATGCTCGGATTACTTTGTTCCCGATCTCTCTACCTCCTCCTCCCCCAGGAGCACAGGTGGACAGGGAATAGACTTTGCAGTCAGTTTGTTCCTTTTTCCTCCTCAGTGAGATGGCTCCTCATATCCTCTCCCCACTCCAGTGTGGGATCCCCCTCATGGGCTGAAAGAGTTCAGAAAAAAGTGTTCCAATGCAAGCTTCCCACAGAGTCACAGACTTCTTCAGGTGCAGCCCCTGGCTCAAGCATGCTTACATCCATGGACTGGACGTGAGTCTCCCCTCTGGCACACCTCCTTCTCCCACTCTTCCATCAGCATCTCTGGGGTCTTCTACTCTGTTGTGAGCTCTCACAGCTGCCTTCAGGAACAGCCTCCTGCTTTGGAATGGGGTCCTTCAAAGGCTACACTTGGATGTTTGCTCTGCCATTAGCCTCCAGGGGCTGCAGGGAAATCTCCGTTCCTGCACACCTCCTCCCTTTCTTTCCTCCATGACCCAGGTGTCTGTAGTTGTCTCTCTAACATCCCCCCTCCTCTCTCCTCTTTAGGTTGTCGTCTTTGTTGTTGATGTTCCTTATCACTAGCCAAACTGACTTTCTCCTTCAAAAATATGGATTCACAGAGGTATTTTTATCATCACTGATTGGCTCAGCCTGGAGTGGAGGCAGGTCTGCCTTGGAGCCAGAAGAGCTTCTCAAAGCTTCTTACAGGAGCCATGCTGTAGATCCTTTCCCTTGATACCAAAAACCTCCCCCCCTACACAAACCCAACACACATGTCAGCTAAAGAAATGTAAATTTTGACATGTCTGTATGTACTGTCTGAAAATAACAGCTTCCAAGTGCAGAGGAGACAGTGTACTGAAGGGTCCTTAGGTGAGTTATTATTCAGTCACTGTACAGTACAGGGTTTCTGGTTAATGTAGGCAAAGAATAATCTGCTTACTTTAAAAAGCACTTTATAGCAATTGAGAAATTAAAGTTGCAGAGGTCTAAATGAGGGCTTGAATCCTTCATGTTCAAAAAGAAGCCCCTGAAAAATACTTTGATACTGGGCATGGGCTAGACTGATCATCAAGAACAAACTGACAGATAAAAGTCCAAGAGTGATGTCTACTGGAGAGCTTAATTTGAATAAACTTATACGAACAGATTTCTTTCAGGCTTTTGGTCAGCTTTATTTCTCGTTTGCCCGGTGAGTAATGTTGTATTTATACACCCTGTCTTCTATATTAGGATCATTTTGAGCCTACTGCATTTGAGTAAAATGCTTCACCAAATTTAGGAATTCTTGAAGCAGTCTTATTACATTTTACTTTGAAATCCTTCACTGTGCTATAATTCTACATGGACTCTTACTGGTTTCAGTTTTGAATATGATTGGTAATACTTTAAAATATAAGTAACTGAAATTCGTAGATACTGAGTAGCTAAATATAGCTTTCTGTAAAAGAAGGATCATAATACTCACCTAGCTTTATAAAATGTAATGCAACTTGTGGCTATGAAATGATACAGAATAGTATTGCTAACTCATTCAGATTATAAAGCCTGATGACGTCACATGCAAATAAAATGAGAGTTTAGAGTTCTGATTCACATTACTGATCTTTTGAAAGCTCTCTAATTATACAAGGTAAATATTTTTGTTTATAAAAGTATATATCAGTTTAAAATTACTCTTGTGCAGAGCTATTTGCCAGATGATCCCAATACACATGTCTAAATGACTTGGAAGCACGTCATTGTTTACAGCCAGCTCACACAGCTGACAGAAGTGGGTATCCAGCACCCTGTGTCTCTGGGTGCTGGACAGATAAACGCCCAGGGAGATCCATGAGAGCTCAGTGGCTCTCAAGGGCCTCCTATGGAAAGGGCAGACAGAGGGAAGGCGTGTTAAAATGGGAGGAGTGCTCAACTTAGATGGTACAAATCAACATGTTTTATCATTAAAGCTGATGCCAGTTCTGGTTTCACCTTATTGTATCATGGTCCAAATGCTGGGCCCCTGCTGCATGGTCCATCTGCTCCTACTTTGGAGAGAAGACTGGTTAGAGAAGGGCGAGTTGGACGATGGGCAGTAATTGTTTCAGTGATCTGACTCTAATCCTCTTTTATGCATGAGTTTACACCTGTTAAGTTTGTTCATGCAAACAGAAATGATGAATTACTTTCTTGAAAGAAATTGACATCTCAGTGATGATGCTGTAACAGACAACATGCACATTGTTAGGCACCACAGTTGCAAGAAACACCATGAAACTCTATCAAATTAACATATTTTCTTTACAGTATTTGGAGACTACAAGTGAACACAGTCTACTATTGCCTCTCAGTGGACAGGAAGGAGCTTCTGAAGGAACACTAAGGTGTTCTTTTAGCATCACATGTATGAATATTCCATGCTTTGGGTTTTTAGAATATTTAATGGTAAGTCACTTGTTAAACTTAAGAGACAGACATTTAGCTGATGTAAACCAGAACAGACTTATTGTATGTGATTGAACTATATCTATTTATACTTACTAAGCATCTGAACCAAAGACAAAAATGTGTGCAAATGGACTAAGAATAAATAGTTTGAAATTCCAATGTTAAGTGAAGCTTTTAAAACACCACTGAAAGCTAAACAAAACCCAAGTTCAACCCAAGTGGTATACAGAAAAAAAAAGCACTATACAGAAAGACTTTCTAAAAGGAGCAAAATAACTTATTAAATTATTGATTTGTTATGTTAAAGTAGGAATCCTTACTTTTAACTCAGGAAGCAACCACCCTTCCAAGAAAGCATTTCTACAGTTGAACCCAAATTTGTTGGTTTTCTCCAGGTAGCCTGAGCAGCTTTTAGGATATAAACCAGCCAGCAGAGAGGCATTTATATTTAGTTTGTATTGTTAGACTGTCAACCTACGACACTGTTCGAACTGATCATGCATCTCCTGACATTTTGTGTCAGAGGTATATATTAAGCTACCTGCAGCTGTGTGGAGAAAAACCATCCCACAGATGCTGGAAAGAATGAACAGGAAAACTGTGGAAGATAACTCAGTTTATGGACACTGCCATCAGCAGTTGTGACCTTTCCATCTAGCACTAAATGTAAGTGGAAAGAACATATTTCTTCTGAGTGCTGTTAACACATCAGTGATTCATCCCTATTATGTCAGTCCATAGTCTCATGCTTCCCAAATTTCAGCTGGGCAATGTATTGTTACATCTTCCATCTTGGTACTGAATCTTCCTTTTCAATCTTAAATCAATAACTCCTGAACTATTTCTATTGCTATATATATATATATATATA
>NW_010329259.1:3475-7776 GCF_000700745.2 Antrostomus carolinensis | reverse complement strand
GCAGCAGAAGCCCAGACCAAGGGATTTAAAGAACCCGTCATGTGGGTTTGTTGCTGAGTTCATGAACCTCTGACATTAAGAGGAAGTTGAAAAAACCTCTCTAGAAATCATTGTCAAGTACAACCTTCTAAGTTTCTTGTAGTGTTAATGGGTCCCACTGAGGGACACTACTGAGAAGGCATCTCCAGTGTCCAGTTAGAGCAGAAAACTGCAGGCAGTGATGACAGGTCAGGAAAAGCAAGGGAAAGGTGGCTCTGATGCTGAGGACACCTGGATGTGTTTCATTAATGCAAAGGGCTAAGCCCTCAACCCATTAACCAAAGGGCCAAGGCCTGAGCCCCAGCCCCTGGGCAGGGAGATCCTGTCCCTCACTCATTCCTCAGGGCTGTTCCTGGGGCACTGTGATGTGGAGATGGGTAATGCCAAGGGCAGGACTATGGGACAACACTTCCCAGGCTCCCAGGGATGAACAAGGAGGCAAGGAGGCCCCAGTGATGGAAGGATGAGTTGTCTCCTCACAGGCATCAGTGGCAGAGACAACAGCCATCACCAAAGGAATTTCAGCTTTTCCACATCCCTCTCTCATCTCCACCACAGGCTGTCCTACGGTCTCACCATCACCTGTGCTTCTTTCCCTGCAGGCTCTAGTCACCCACCCAGCTGCCCCACCTTGCTCTCACTTTCATTTACTGATATCTCTCCATCCCCCCTGGGTTTTCCTTGACACACAAAGCCTTGGGCTGATCCAGACTCTTTCTGGGTAATGTGTTGCACGACAGCAGTGACCATGGATTGATAGTTCTTTTCCTCTTTTGCACTCTGGACATCCCCATCTGCACTTTGTGGCATTATTTCTTTTTCAATCTGTTTTCCACTACAAAGAGAAGCTGCCCCATCTCTGAAACCACCCTTCAAGCACTCCCAGGCTACTCCTATATTGTCCTCAGTCTCTACACCGCTGAGCCCAGGGCCCTCAGCCTCTGTGTGCTTCAGGCCATGTGCTTCAAACTGCCCCACTTGGAGGATCTTTTGAGATGTCTGGGCACTCACCAAGGTGTTTGTAGATGTAAATATTGTGGTCATAGGCCAAGAAAAATGGTTTGAGACTTTTTACCAAGGCCTGCAGTGGCAGGACAAAGGGCAGTGGCCTTAAATGGCAGGTGTAGTTTGGAGGAAGTTATTTATGAGACACTGGAACAGTTTACCCAGAGATGTTGTGGATGCCCCATCCTCGGATGTGTCCATTGTCAGGAACTATGAGCAACCTAAAGTAGTGGAAGATGTCAGGTGGGGTCACCAAGTAGGGTTCCCCAGAGATCAATATTGATTCCAGCACTGTTTAATATCTTCATAAGTGTCTGGGTGATGGGATCAAGTGCACCCTGATGAAGTTTACTGATGATATTAAACTGAGTGGCGAAGGAGACCCTTTGGAAGGAAGAGCCACCCTGCAGGAAGTCCTGGATATCCTGGAAAACATATGAAATTCAACAAGGCCTTGTCATCAGAGGATAGGGTTTTCTATCTTGGGAATTGGAGACTAATAATGGGAATCCAGAGAGTGTATTTGAGGACTGTGCAAGACTTGCAATGGGTTGGCTAGGGAAGGACCAAAGGAAGGGAAAGGGTGGGATCAGGGTCGTTTGTGGATGAATGAGCATGGGAAAGCAGAGAGAAAAGTGAATGAAAGGAGCTGGACCGGTGTTAACAGGTGGCTGGTCAGTCCACTTCCCTGGCCATGCACTGTAGCTGACCACCTCAGCCTCTCTTGTTCCTTAATGGCTCCATTTCCAAAAGTGTATTCTTCATATTCTAGCTATGAAGAAGAAAATTAGCTCTCTCCCAGCTGAAACCAGGACAGTATCTTTCTCTTATTCCAATCCATTTACGTGATGCTCAGGTTCCACACTTTTCAAAACTTTCCAATTAATCATTACCACTGTTGCTGGTATTTCTATGTAAATATGTACATATACACACAGATATCAGTCCCCTAGTTTATGAGCCATTCCTTCAAAATATCTACTGAGTTCATTTAGTCCACAACATCATGTTCCATCTGTCGTAATGCTCTTTCAAGGCAGAAAAATAATGTGGACTTGGCACAATTAATGGAGCTGATGTCATCGGTTATTGTACAGTTACTGAAACTGGTGTCATTGGGTCAAGTAGGAGGATGGTGTGTAGTCTCTGTTGTAGGCTGTATCCAGATTTCGTAGTTTGTGTATGTGGTACAGTCTACGCCCAAGGCTGTCGATATTGATCTCGAAGAATTTGCTGGGCAACAATTCTGGTACTTTAGAGTTTATGCTTTGTTAACTTGGTGAAATACATAGTATAAAATTGTAAGTATGCTGCACAACAATCATAACAATGACGAGATGTGAGTCATTGGCTAGTTTCACGTAAAATGAAGTTTACCTGAGGTACACATTGAAATTCTCCATTTTTCTGCATCACCCACCAGGTACATCCCAGTCCTTGAGCAAAAGCAATCCCATGAATGGGTTTACCTTTACCCGAGGCAGGAATAACCCACACTGTTTTCCCAAGTAAATCGTTAATCTGCACTACAGGGACTTTTTCCCCTTCCACAGTACGTAAAAGTTTTGGTTGGGCAGGGCCAGCTCGGTTGGCAGATCCTCGGTTAGTATTGACTAACCAAGTGGCTTTTGCTAAGTGTGTATCCCAGTGTTTGAAAGTTCCACCACCCACTGCTCTGAGTGTGGTTTTTAATAGTCCATTATATCATTCAACTTTCCCGGAGGCTGGTGCATGATGGGGAATGTGGTACATCCGCTCAATGCCATGTTCTTTGGCCCAGTTATCTGTGAGATTGTTTCGGAAATGGGTCCTGTCATCTGACTCAATTCTGTCTCAAGTGCTATGTTGCTACAAAACTTGTTTTTCAAGAGTGTTTCTGGGCGGTGGCATGGGGCACAGCATGTGTTTCTAACCATCCAGTGGTTCTTTCCACCATTGTGAGCACGTAGCCATTATGTGTTTGTGGGAGCATAATATAGTAGATCTCCATGTTTATATTTTAACCATCGTCCTCCATACCTGAGAGGTTTCAGCCTCTTGGCTTGTTCGCAGCACGTGTTTCACATTCATGAATAACCTGTGCAATAGTGTTCATGGTTAAGTCCACCCCTCGATTACCAGCCCATCTATATTTGGTATCTCTTGCATCTGAGGCATCATGGGCCCAGTAAGATAAATTTTTTTCACCCTTCTGTTGCCTAGCCAGGTCTACTTGAGCCACTGTGATCTTAGCAGCCTGATCCATCTGTTGGCTTTTTTTTCTTTAGTTGCTCGATCCTTGGGAACGTGGGCATCTACATGATGTACCATTACATTTACCTTCTCTAATCAAGAAGCGATATCTTGCCATAACTCAGCAGCCCAGATGGGTTTGCCTCTGCTCTGCCAGTTGCTCTCTTTCCATTGCTGTAACCACCCCCACAGGGCATTTGCCACCATCCATGAATCAGCATAAAGGTAGAGCACTGGCCACTTTTCTTGCTCAGCAATGTCTGAGGACAGTTGGATGGCTTTGTCCTCTGCAAACTGGCTGAATTCACTTCTTCCTTCTGTAGCCTCTGTGACTTACCGGGTGGGACTCCACACAGCAGCATCCAGTGTTTTCCTACAATACGACAGGACCCATCAGTAAACAGAGCATATTGCCTCTCATTATCTGGTAGTTCATTGTACAGTGGAGCCTCCTCAGCTCATATCACCTCCTCATCAGATGACTTTCCAAAATGTTTGCTTCCTGGCCACTTTGTGATCACTTCTGGAATTCCTGGACAACCAGGGCTTCCTATTTGAGCCCTCTGTGTGATCAATGCAACCCACTTGGTCCACATGGTACCAGTTGCATGATGTGTAGAGGCGACCCTAGCTTTGAACATCCAGCCCAGCACAGGCAATCAGGGTGCCAGAAGGAGCTGATCTTCAGTACCGATCACTTCTGAAGCAGCTCAAACTCCCTCATACACTGCCAATATCTCTTTTTCAGTTGGAGTATAACAGGCTTCAGATCCTCTCTAACCCCGACTCCAAAACCCAAGGAGATGACCTCAAGTCTCCCCTGATGCTTTCTGTCAGAGGCTCCAGGTAGGGCCATTCTCACCAGCTGCAGTGTAAAGCACATTTGTAATGCCTACTCCTGTCCAGACTGGTTCAAGAGCTACTGCATGGACTATCTCCTGTTTGATTAGTTCAAAGGCTCGTCGTTGCTCAGCACCCCATGTGAAATCATTCTTCTTTTGGGTCACTTGGTAGAGAGGCCTCAC
>NW_010329259.1:1752-3338 GCF_000700745.2 Antrostomus carolinensis | reverse complement strand
TTTTTTTTTCCTAAAAACTGAATCTCTGGTGCAGGTCCCTTGACCTTGCTTTGTTTTATAGCAAAACAGGCTCTGAGGAAGATTTGGATTATTTCCTCCACTTTCTCAAAAACTTCTTTTGCTGTATTGCCCCATATGCTGATGTTGTCAATGCATTGCAGGTGTTCTGAAGCTCCAGCCTGTTCCAAGGCAGTCTGGATCAGTCTGCAGCAAATGGTGGGGCTGTGCTCCACCCCTGGGGCAGCCGATTCCAGATGTACTGAATGCCCCTCCAAGCCAAGGAAAAATGCATTAACAATGTTTGTGGTAGCGTACCACTTGGCTGTCTTTGACTCCAGTTCAGATTGGAGCTCTAACTTGTCTGGCATGGCAGGACTCAGTGGTGGTGTGACTTCATTCAGGCCATGATAGTCCGCTCTCATTCTCCATTGCCCATTAGACTTCTGCACTGGCCATATGGGGCTGCTAAAGGGAGAGCGAGTCCTGCTGATCACTTCTTGGCTCTGCAGATGACAAATCATTTTATCGGGAGGCACTGCTGTTGCGTGAAAGGGGTGGTAAAACAGTTTAGCAGGAAATAAAGCCCCTTGCGTTCCAACTCACCCTCAGATAACTGAAGGATCTGGGGGCGGCTGGGCTTAGATCCTGAGTGATGCCCAATTGAGCTCTACGGGTCTGAGAACAGCAGACTCACTCGATAGTGCGCTGCACTCCCGTACCCACGATTTATGGGTTCACACGGCCAAACCTGCAGCATCTAGCAGCATCCCACTGAGCTCGAGGTTGGTGTGGCTGACAGACACAGTTTGATGTGACACCACAAGCCCAAACACACCAGTGCTGGATTCACTTGATAGTATCCCGTAATTGTCGTCCACTCATGACCCAATCAAGAAGAAATAGTGCAGCAAGTCTGTAAGCAAATAAAAGCCCTGTAATAGAGCAACTGGATTAATACAGATTTGTACACATTGCCGGTGATAATCTATTGTCTGCAGAAATAAATGCCTACACTAAGGTAACAAATTACTAGAAGTTATTAGTTCCTAAAAGGTGATGCATCACTACAAAGTGCTAAGGTGGCAAAATAATTCTCTAGGGATTTTCTAAGTTTCTGAGGAAGATCCTCGGCTAAGTCGAAGTCTACGTCTTACCCAAAGGCGTCCTGATGGGGGGAAGAGAGGCTCAGCCTGTTGGCTGGTCCCAGGGGTCAGAGGTCTGTGATGGAGTTGTCCCTGACTGGTCCACGATGATGTCTTCCCTAATTCCTTCCTTTCTTGGGACTATTTTTGTACTATTTCTACCTGAGTTGAGCTTGAGTGACTCTAGTCCTACCTTTACGGTGGTTGGCAAAAGGCGCTTCTGTTCCCCTTTTAAGGTAGAAATTATCAAAACTTAGAGATGCTCCCTATGAGGGGGAAAGAGGGGTGTAAGTGGTACAGAGTTATGGTTTTGTCAAAGTCCACAAGGGAGGTAGTTGTCAAAAGAGGAGCCAGCTGTTGATCCAGAATCACAAATAGACCATATATCAAGCCTTGTGGAGTCAAAACTGCTACTGGTACGGGAGTTGGAGAACGAGTCACCAC
>NW_010329259.1:401-1698 GCF_000700745.2 Antrostomus carolinensis | reverse complement strand
TCTTTCCCATCTTCTGTACAGATAAACAGTTTGAAGGAAGGTGATGTTAGAGGAATTCCTGGCATACCAGCTGCGCTTTTCCTCTGGGATAGTACTTGACACTGTACCTTTCCCTTAGTGTGTGGACACAGCCATTTTCTGATTTTTAGTTCCCTCCAGTAATTACTCCACACTGGGCCCAAAGAGTTGTGGAGACTGGAGTTAAATCCAGTTGGTGGTTGGTCACAAGTGGTGTTCCCCAGGGTTTAGTACTGAGTTCAGCTCTGTTTAATGTTGTTATCAATTATCTTGATGAGTGGATCGAACACATCCTCAGTAAGTTTGCAGATGACACTAAGCTGGATGGGAGTGTTGATCTGCTTGAGGCTAGGAAGGATCTGCAAAGGCATATCAACAGGCTGGATCCATGGGCTGAAGTCAGTAGGATGATGCTCAATGAGGACAAGTGCTGGGTCCTACATCTGGGTCACAACAACCCCATGCAACGCCACAGCCTTGGAGAAGAGTGGCTGGAGAGCTCCCTGGCAGAAAAGGACCTGAGGGTCCTTTAATAATCAGCATGGCTGCCGTACCTGCCCTCCCATGTGTTTTGCTACTAGCAACATAACACCTTGGAAACTCCTCTTTCACAGCCCAAAAAACATGAGACTGTGTCCACTTAGACAAGAACCAGTCCCCTCACTCTCTCCAACTCATCAGAGCCTCGCTTAGAATGGAAACTATCCAGCAATTGCTGCAATAAGGGAGATGCCAGGATAGAAAAATATTGCTGGCCATCACCTACCCTTGGCAGCCATAGCGTTACGGTGGTTAGTACATAAATAAATAAATAATAAAAATAAAATTGTAGAGGTTTGTATTGTTAAATAATATTTTGTAAATGTTACAAGGAAGATTCTATGATCATGATAGTAAATCCCATTTGCTCTTTATCACTGTCAGGTAATGAAATAAGCAGTGATAAAAAAAACTGCACAGCTCAGGACTCCATGGTGACCATAGGACACCCACAGTCACCACAGCAATGAAAACAGCAGCAGAGGTCTGGAGACACGTCTGACAGATCAACAACTCGGGAACACAAGACATCAAAAACATGTCAACATCAATACATCCCAACCCTAGCTCTACCCCTAACCTTACCCCAATGGCACTCTAACCCTAATGACCCTAACCCTAACCAACCCGAACCCTAACCCTAATGGCACCCTAACCCTAAACATGAACCTAATCTTAACCCTTATGCTAACCCTGACCTATCCCTCATCTTAACCATAACACTAACCCTAACTGTAAG
>NW_010329259.1:0-262 GCF_000700745.2 Antrostomus carolinensis | reverse complement strand
CGGGTTACACCCCGGCCATCCCAGCCAGCTGGGAACTTGTGCACAAGCAACTCAAAAACAAAACTCTGTAATCTTAAACCTAAACGTAAGCCTAACCTTGTCCCTAAAACTTACACTAAACCTAGCCCTACTCCTAACCCCAATCTTAAACATAATCCCTACCTTAACCCTAACCATAACTTTAACCCTAAATCTTACCTTCATCCTAACTGTAAATCTCATCCTAACCCTAATCAAAACAATAACTGTAATTGTAAAAACA